>NC_140176.1:35583765-35728765 GCF_963971535.1 Notolepis coatsorum | reverse complement strand
ATACAATACCTATGCTCTTGCTCGCTCCCCCCCCCCCCCCTCAGGACCCCCTCTTGGACAATCCATCCATTATTCCGTTTAAGTTTCAAGTTTCTTTAATATTTGTCATACAGAAGTACAGAATACTTTTATACAAAATGCTTCTTACTGTTACGCTCCAGAGACTGTGCAAGACAAGATAAGTATGAAATAAAATAACATAGTAAAATTAGAAGTAAAAAAATGAGGTCACAGTGTTCAGTTTAGACATATGTACAATGTTCGATGCAGAATAGACGTAGTTACCATACAATATACAATACTGTGCAGTGTACTAATATACAATACTATATAGTGCAAGGCAGAAATGGGACGAGGTGCAATTTAGGTACAATTCACAGTAGGTGTACGAGTTGTAGTGCAAATCCTTTATCAATAAATATAAAGTGTAAAGTGTGTGTTTGTGTGATCTAAAGTGTGGAGAGTGGGTGCTGCAGTGTGTTGTTTGTTTGAGTGAGTGTGTGCGTGTGGGTGTGTGTGCTGTGTGCATTTGATGGTTGTTGCATAGTGTTTATTGTTCGTTTAGCAGCCTGATGGCCTGGGGATAGAAGCTTCTTCTGAGTCTTTCTGTGCTCGCCTTAAGACTCCGGTATCGCTTGCCTGACCGCAGCAGTTCAAAGAGGCAGTTGTTCGGGTGGCTCGAGTCCTTAATAATTCTCTTAGCCTTCCCCTTGCACCGCTTGTTGTAAATGTTCTGGAGGGTGGGAAGCCCCCCTCCAATTGTGCGTTCGGCTGAACGTGTCACTCTTTGTAGTCTGCTACGGTCTTGTGCAGTGCTATTCCCAAACCAGGAGGTGATGTTGCCAGTCAGGATGCTCTCTATTGTACATGAGTAGAAGTTCCTAAGGATCTTCTGACTGACTTGGAACTTCCTTAGGTGCCTGAGGAAGTAGAGGCGTTGTCGTGCCTTCTTCACAACACTGTCAATGTGTGTGGTCCATGTCAAGTCCTCGGATATGTGGGCTCCGAGGTACTTGAAACTGTTCACTCTCTCAACCGGTGCCCCGTCGATGCTGAGGGGGCTGTAGTCCTTGACCCCCGACCTCCTGAAGTCCACAATCATCTCTTTTGTTTTGCTGACGTTCAGGGAGAGGCAGTTCTCCTGACACCACTGTGACAGGTTCTCTACCTCTTCCAGGTAGGCCCTTTCGTTGTTGGCAGAGATCAGGTCCACCACTACTGTGTCATCAGCAAATTTGATGATGGTGTTGTTGTTCCGCTGTGCTACGCAGTCATGTGTGTACAGGGAGTAGAGGAGGGGGCTCAGAACACAGCCCTGGGGGGCCCCTATGTTGAGCGTGATGGATGAGGAGGTGCAGTTGCCGGCTCTTACCACCTGGGGTCTGCCCGTCAGGAAGTCCAAGACCCACTGGCAGAGGTCATAGTTCAAGCCCAGGTCCCTGAGCTTGGCTATGAGTTTGGAGAGGACTATGGTATTGAATGCTGAGCTGTAGTCGATGAACAGCATTCTCACATAGTTCCCCTGCCTCTTGTCTCTTAACACCAGGAATTACAAATTCATATGCTAACCTTTATCCTCTCCACCACCTCTAACCAGATTGCTATGCTGGCTTCACTAACACCTAAAATTATTGCGGTAGATATCTCTAGATAAATCACATCGAGATAGGTAAGAACCCATACCTTCCGGCACATTTTATCCGGTTGAATCCAGCGTGATGCTATCAGCTTTTTAGCAGCCATAAGACCGGACAAAATTAGTCTCTTTACCTGTATAGAGGCTGCTAACTGAGAAACATCATTCAACCGACATTCCCAATACATATGCATAAATGTACCAATATCACCGTTTAAACATAAGGAGCATCGAGAGTCTTGTTTAAGCCCCATTAGGAACAATCGTCTAGGAGTTAAGTAAGTCCTATGAATAAAATTAAGATTAATCTGTTGATGATCCGGGTTGCGTGATGAAAGCCGTACGTTTGCCCAAACTTCATCCCAATCAAAATCTACTTCCAAGTTTGGTATATCCTTCCTTCAGACTAAGTCTAGAGGAAGGACCTCATATGAGGACGTAAGTAAGTGACGATAAAACTCAGATACAAAGCCTCTCGATGTCTCCTTTTCATAAAAGAATTTGTGATATCTGTGGTGTTCAAGCGGCACCTTTAATGGAACTCCATGAGCCTTTAAAGCTGCTCTTAATTGTAGATAGAAATAAAAAGTGGATTTGGTGAGGTTAAATTTGTTATATATATCTTTAAAGCTGCAAAAACCCTGATCGTTGAAAACATCCCCCAATGTATGTATGCCCTTCTTTTCCCATTTGGTGAATCTGATAGGTTGTTGTGCAATAAGGAGTGAATTGTTATTAAATAGGGGAGAATGACTATGCCATTTATGTTGGTTAGTACATTTTTTCTGTGTGTCACGCCATATCCGAATCACATGTGTAATAAGAGGGCCAAATTTCAAGTTGCATTGCTTAATTGATAAGTTGGTGTATACTACATCTTGCAGTCTCTGTGGTGCCACTATGTTTTCTTCTAATGTTCTCCAGGATACAGATGCTTGAGAATCAAACCAGGTGATCAGTGGTCTTAAAGAGAACACTTTAAAATAGTAGCTGAAGTCTGGGAATGCTAAACCCCCGTCGGCTTTATTTCTCTCTTTTCTGGACTATTTTTGTATCACAAACAGTACTGTATTTGCAAATCTGGTATGTCATAAATGTATAGATGTAGCAGTACTGTCTATCTTTATGTCATGTATGTCATATATGTCCTGATGAATTGAAAATGGGGGACCCTGATGTAAACAAGACGAAAGTCTTTCTCTGGTCTGCATCCCCTTAACAATTGTGTGTATTGAGCTGTACTGTATTGTACCCATTCTGCAATCTGTTAATAAAGTTTTCAATCAATCAATCAAAGAGTTAGATGATAACAGAGTTATATGGTTCTTCCTCTGAGGTACTCGATTGTACTGCAAATGTATGATGAAAAAAACTAAATATGAAGTCAGATTTCTCACAAAAGTATGTCTGTTCAGGCACACAAGGTAACAAGACTAAATATACATTCTTCTCCTGAAGAACAGCAATATTATCATCCCTTCTATATCACATGGTGTTGTTTTTTGTCCTCTTTACTTAAATAAATTAAATTCTTTCAGAAAAATTAATAATAATTATAATAATTTTGGGCCCCAGGATGAGACTTGATTTATCCCTTGTGTTTTGGGTTGAAAAACGCACAGAGTGGAAATCAGTATCTATCTTCTCGTCTGAGTCTGGAGAAGACGGTGAAGGTGTTTCCCATAATGTGTTCCTTTAAGACCCCCTGGGCCCCGTTCCATGTACGTGGTTCAACTAAGTCGATCAACATGTCCATTATCCAGCTTCAGTTAACCCGATGTTCAAAGCCGGGATTTTCCTGTTTCACAAAGGAGGATTCAGTCTCGTTAACTCAAGCCAGACTTGAGAGTCAGGCTCAAGTCAGGCTAGATGCGCGCTCCCGTTTTAGGTGGAAAGCCAGCACGTATCGATGGCAGAGACCCTGATTCTCAACGGCATTGATTGATTAATTGATTTAAGACTTTATTGACAGATTGCAATAGGCTCAATCGCCTCGCCGACAAGTTAAATGCGTTATCTATAGGCTAATTCTAAGTCCCTCATTACCTCAATCAATCAGATTATATTTCTTTAAACTTGCCTGCTGGATTGAATAATCAAATGAGATCTTGCTAGCGAAAATTATTAGTTAACTGTTATACAGAATTACGATACGGCTCTCTTACCCATTGATTGATGTATAGTCAATCTTTTACTTATCTTCTCTGTGGTGTAACGGGTTCTTCTTTTGACTTTCACACGGACGACCGGGGTTCAAGGCCCTAGTCTTTTCCTTCTTTTTGCAATATAGGAATAATTCAATTTGGTGCACGTTGAGAGCTATATAAAGAATGACATCCTCAATGCATGTAGATTTATAATATTTTAACTTAAAACCAGGCTACTTTGGCGTATAATCATTAATATTATATTCAAAAAAATCATATTGGAAACACGGGGATTTGAACCCCGGTCGCTGAACTGGCAGGGATGAGCACTACCGCTGGGCCACTGGGCCAGATGGGATAAATTCATTGTTTATACATTAATGAACGAGAGACCCGTGTTTAGAATATCCGTTGTTTTGAATGAAGTTTATCTCTTTATCCTCATTCATTAATGTGACGTCAACGGCTCATTCAATTTCTCAAATCCGTCAAACAGCGCATCTCATCAGACATCTTAATCCCAGTTACAATTAAAATAACCACATCATGTGTACATCGCACGAGCGAGCGCCACCGTCGCCACGGTATATATAACGTGCATTATTTAGGACAAAGTGAATTTAATATCAGCATTTTGGGTCTATTTTACATTTCAAAAGCCCCCTCTGGAAGAATGGAGCACAAAAACGTAATTCAGAATGGTATAATGCAGATCGTAGACTGTGGGAATAGTTTCAGGAAACGGGCTGTCACTTCTTTGCGGGGGCGTGGCGATAGTTCAGGCTAACTTGAACTTGAACTCTGCTTTCGAGCAGGCTCAAACTTTTGGATATGTTGTCATGGTGATTTGGGAAATCCAGGTACATGAAATCGGAAAGTCAGGCTAACACAGTTAGCCTGATAAAGTTATCCGGCTAACTCGGTTATCCCGGTACATGGAACGGGGCCCTGGTGTGCTGAGAACTGCACACGCAGCAGAATAGAGTAGCAGCAGAATACTATTCCTTTATTGATCCTCTTGGGGAAATACAGGCATGGGGGAGGGGAGATACAGGTATGGGCAGGGTAATAGTAGAAAGACATAAATATAGGCAATACTATTACCAAAAAAAAAACAATGCTGATTTTTCCTGATTTATTTTGCACATAATCTCGCATGCGCGGAAAAAAAATAAAAAAAACCTAAACCGTGTTTGCGACACATTCATTTAGTTTGACTGTTCTGCAGGAGAAGAAGTACCGCCTACAGAACCAGGTGGACCGCATGAAGGAGAAGGTGCGCACCGTGGAGGAGAAGAGCAAACACTTTGTGTACCGCGTGGAGGAGAAGAGCCACGACCTCATCCAGAAGTGGGAGGAGAAGTCCAGAGAGTTCATCGGCAACTTCCTGGAGCTGTTCGGCCCGGACGGAACATGGGTGAGGCCTTTTGTTTATTCTTTATTCTTTCAAATGAAATGTCGACATAATGAGTGGATGAATATCTTATTAAAGTCCTGTTATCTGCAAGTAAAAAAGCTATTATGAGATTATGGTATAAAGTGGAATCTCCGACAGAGGTGTGGTGCGGCTGGGTAGCGTAGCCATAGAGGACTAAGCGCTCGCCTACCACTGCAGAGACTCTGGGATCGAATCCAGCTGTCAGCGGTACCTCTGGCTTGATCAGTCGTCCCTAATAACACAATTGGCAGTGTTAGCGGGTGGGAAGCCGGTGGGGTATGTGTCCTGGTCGTTGCAAACTGCGACTCCTACTGGTCGGTCAGTTCAGCAGGGAGGGGATCTGGGAGAAATAGCGTGAACCTCTGCACGCGTTACGTTCCTCCAGCGGAACTCCTCTCTGTCAGGTGAAAAGAAGCAGCTGGCGACTCCACATGTATCAGAGGAGGCGTGTGATAGTTCTACACCCTCCCCAGACCGACAGTGCACTGTGGAGGAGATATTCATAATGACGTACACATAAAGTTACCGGTCGTTGTCTAGTGGACGACCAGAACCCAGTTGTCCTGTTTGGGCTTCGGTAGTGAGTTGTTCCAGCAGGCCTGACCGCGTGAATATTTTAGGCAACCAACTTGTGTTTAGCGTTTCTCTGATTGGCCACTACGCCCATGTGACCGCGGCAGCGCGAGAGAGCTGCAGTGCGGAAATAGGCTGTCTATTGCCATTCTCTAAGACAAACTCTAACCTTAACCAGCTCCTTAACAGCGCCTAAACTTAACCCTTCTAACCTTAACCAACTCCGAAACAATGCCTAACCTTAACCTTAACCAACTCCGAAACAATGCTTAAAGTTAACATGCCTAGGGCGGCTAGGTGGTGTAGTGGTCTAAGGCACTCGCCACCAGTGTGGAGACGCTAGGATTCGCGTGTTCGAATCCAGCTCTCCACATTGTTTTTCAGTTTGGCTGGTCGTCCGCAGTAATACACATTGGCCGTATTACGGGGAGGGAAAAACTGAAGGGTGGGGATCGAACGTTGTGAACAAGCGACTCCTACAAGTCGGTTGGTGCGCCTGCGCAGTAGAATCAGGAAGTGTCGGGGGCAGCGTGAGCCTCCCACGCGTTACTCCTCGACACTGAGAGTTCGAGCTGCGCAGGTGAAAAGATGCGACTGCTGTTACCTCAAGTACCGGAGGGGACTTGTGCTATGTATGACTTAGTCCTCACTGCAGCCGGCTTGTGGGAGGCAAGAAACAGCGTTCGTGACAGGGGAGGGTTGAATTGGATGATACGAAATTGGGATGGGAGAAAAATATAGAAAATGGGAGAAAAAGTGGATCAAAAAAAGTTAACATGCCTAAACTTAACCGGCGAAAGAATGCATGTAAAAAAAAAAAAAAAAAAAAAATTGAAGGGAATCGAACTTGTCACCAACGACCGCAGGATCCACAGCAAGGTGGCGCTACCAGTTGAGCTAGTTGTCGATGTTAAAAGAGGCGGGATTACTGCTACATAATGCTGCCGCGACAGAGCTCCGCTCCGCTCTGCTGCTGCCGCGGGGGCGTGGCTAGACGCAAGTTGGGCGTGGCTAGACACAAGTTGGTTGCCTTTAATATTTAGGCGGCCTGACCAGCTCCTCCTCTGTAGTGAGTTGTTCCAGCAGGCCTGACCAGCTCCTCCTCTCTGTAGTGAGTTGTTCCAGCAGGCCTGACCAGCTCCTCCTCTCTGTAGTGAGTTGTTCCAGCAGGCCTGACCAGCTCCTCCTCTCTGTAGTGAGTTGTTCCAGCAGGCCTGACCAGCTCCTTGGTTCTCCTCTCTTGTGGTCCACCGTCTTGGGGTGATGAGAGCTTGGGAAAGGACTGGGCTAGGGAGATCGGTTAGAGGGGTTAGAGGGGAGCTGAGTAGAGCTGGGGCGTTAATGGGCTGGGCTCTGTTTATGAGTCTGATGGCTTGGGGGAAAAAGCTGTTCTTCAGCCGGTTGGTTCTGGCTGTGTGGCTGCGGTAGCGCTTTCCAGACTGCATCAGCTGGAACAGTCCGTGGTTGGGGTGATTAAGGTCCTTGATCATTTTCCCGGCTCTCATAGATTTCCTGGATGGAGGGAAGCTCACATCCACAGATCTTTTGTCTTTTGTGCTGTCCTCAGGAGAGAGAGAGAGAGAGAGAGAGAGAGAGAGAGAGAGAGAGAGAGAGAGAGAGAGAGAGAGAGAGATAGCAAGCGGGGGAGGGGAACTGAGGGCTAGACAGAGGTGTAGATTGTGACATCTGATTGGAGAGTTTTGAATTACAGTTCATAGTCTGTTTTACTCCAGTGTTCCACAAACATTACCATCGTAAACAAAGTGTTCACAGCCACAAAATATAGCAAATACAATCTAAAAACTCACATCACAGCGTCACTCACCTGTCAGGGTGCTTGGATCTTAGTCAAGGCAGGGAGGAGGGGTAGACAAGCTTGTGCAGAACACACAGTTGAGCCGACGGACAGGAGCGCAGTATAGACGTATCAAGCGCACCGTGCGCCTTTTAAATTCACACGTCAACACTTTACACTTTACGTATACAGACACGATGCCTTGCTTTTAGTGTGATTTTACCTCTGCCAGTTAGCGACCCAACGGGTCCATCGCGACCCATAGTTTGGGAAACACTGAAATAGTGAATGGGGCTACAGTGCCTCAGGAGGTAGAGCAGTCACCTGGTAATCAGAAGGTTCCCGGTTCGATTCCCGCTCCTCCCAGGCAGCATGTCGAAGTGTCCTTGAGCAAGACACTTAACCCATAATTGCTCCCGATGAGCAGGTTGGCTCCGCCGTCGGTGTGTGAATGTGTGAGTGAATGGGTGAATGTGAGGAACAAATTGTAAAGCGCTTTGGATAAAAGCTCTATATAAATGCAGCCATTTATCATTTAGAGAAGGAAAACATGTCCTAGTTCTGGTGGTGCGGCCACCCATTTGTTTACGTTTGGATCACTGGTCCTGTTCCACCCCAGGTGAAAATCTGCATAAAATGTATACCTAGGTAAATGGAATATTGCTCCACTTCTACAAGGGCTATTTGCATATTCTTGGTATCTAGGTATATCTATGGACCTCAGTGAATGTATTCTCAGTGTCAGAAATATTGTGTCTATTACTAGGCTTGCTTAAATTGTGATGAAACAAAGGAAATATGAATTATGATTTTTCTTTTCATCTTTGACAGTGAATAACACCATGATAATAATGACCAAACTTAAAAAACTACCACTGAACTCATTCAGTACCCTCTTGAGATCATGTGTACAAAAGATCTAAGGAAATTAATAAAGGGAAGATGATAAAACTGAAGGTTCTGTATATACAGTACTGAATTCTCCCATCCGGACCAATGCAATTTGAAATATTATTATAGAATATAGAATATATGCTTATACATTACCTTATTATAGCCAATTCGCACATTATATATATATATATATATATATATATATATATATATATATATATATATATATATATATATATATATATATATATATATATAGTATCTTTCAAATGGCCGAGTTCAATTTGGATATAGTATCACCAGGCGTGCATAATAACAGTTACTGATATTTACTGTAATCGACTGTACTTTTTTATTTCCCCCACAGTGTAACCATTTTGAAACTAATTTCAGATCTAACTGTTCCTACATGGTAACAATAGTGAGGAGAAACTGACTGTGTTTCAATATTTGTCAAAAACGTTACCTTTTGTAGCTTATTATTATCGCGAATCATAACAATTATTGATATGATTCATTCAGAACGCTGAACTTTGAACCACCATAGTATGTGACAGGAAGTGTAGATCGGAGAAATTTCAACGCTGGCCGATAGCTATGAATCTCCTCTAAAAAAACAATTCCCATGGTTCAACATGTCCATTTCCGGTTCCGGGTCAGATAGGCGATTGCATATCGAAAACTTAAAACGATATAAGTACACTTTTAACCTATTGCTAAACTATTGCCAACCCAACGTTTTACATTCTACATGTATTTGTGACATAGTGGTTGTTACAAAGGATCAGATTAAACCGAATATATATATTTATTTATTGATATATATTGCATAGTATTTGTATATCGTTTGATATCCCCTGTATATTCCTTGTACATATACACATTTACATTTACATTTAGTCATTTAGCTGACGCTTTTATCCAAAGCGACTTACAAGTTCTGTACGACAAGACAGCAAGAAGGGTACAACTCTATCAGCTGAGTAACAATGTTCATCAAGTGTTGCGTGTTACAGTGTAGGTTAGTTTATTAGGACAAGTGCATGACAGTAAGGTTAGTCAGGGTTAGATTTTTTTTTTTTTTTTTTTTTTTTTAATCATTTCAGATAATGGTTGAAGAAGTGAGTCTTTAGTCGACGGCGAAAGATTGGACGGGATTCGGCTGTCCTAACTGGGATGGGTAGTTCATTCCACCATTGTGGGGCAAGAACTGAGAATAGGCGGCTTCTCTTTGATGACCCTCCGGGAGCTTGGATAGGAGTAGGTCTGAGGCGGCCAGAAGATGCAGAGCGTAGGGGTCTTGAGGGTGTGTAGTTAGAGACCATTGACCGGAGGTAGGCGGGAGCGGTTCCCTTTGCTGCACGGTATGCTAGGTCGAGGGCCTTGAAGCGGATACGTGCAGCAATGGGGAGCCAGTGCAGGTCCCTAAGAAGTGGGGTGACATGGGCCGACTTCGGTAGGTTTGATATCAGGCGGGCCGCTGCGTTTTGAATGAGTTGAAGAGGCTTGGTGGCAGTGGCCGGGAGGCCAGCTAGCAGTGCGTTGCAGTAGTCGAGGCGGGAGATGACTGTTGATTGGATGAGGAGTTGGGTGGCTTCTTTTGTCAGGAAGGGGCGTATCCTTCTGACGTTGCTCAGGAGGAATCTGCAGGTTCTGGTTGTCGCTGCGATGTGAGCAGAGAAGTTCAACTGGTCGTCGAGGACAACACCAAGGTTCTTGGCGGTCGGGGACGCGGTCACAGCTGCATTCTCGACTGTGATGGAGAGGTCGGTCAGGGGGGAGGATTTGGCCGGCAGGTGGAGCAATTCTGTTTTGCTTAGGTTCAGTTTGAGGTGGTTGGTCGTCATCCAGGCGGAGATGTCGGACAGACAGGCCGAGATCCGCTCAGAGACGTGGATATCTGAGGGAGGGAAGGAGAGGAAGAGTTGAGTATCATCGGCATAACAATGATATGAGAAGCCATGAGACGTGATAATGTTACCCAGTGATTTAGTGTAGAGGGAGAAGAGAAGGGGTCCTAGGACCGAGCCCTGGGGGACACCCGTCCGGAGGGGGCGGGTGGCCGACAGAGTCCCTCTCCATGACACTTGGTAGGAGCGGTCGTTGAGGTATGATGTCAGCCATGTCAGCGCAGATCCAGCCACTCCCATTCCTGCGAGGGCCGCGAGGAGGATCTGATGGTTGACTGTGTCGAAGGCTGCAGATAGATCTAGGAGAATCAGGACAGAGGAGAGGCCTTTCGCTTTTGCTAAGTGAAGTGCCTCTGTGACCGCAATGAGGGCCGTTTCTGTGGAGTGGCCAGTCCGGAAGCCAGACTGATTGGGGTCTAGGAGGTCATTCTGTAAGAGATAAGCAGTAAGTTGGTTGGATACAGCACGTTCAAGTGTTTTAGAAAGAAAGGAGAGAAGAGAGACAGGACGATAGTTGGCTATGACGGTGGGGTTCAGGGTTGGTTTTTTTATGAGGGGCGTGGCTCTGGCTTGTTTTAGGGAGGTGGGGACCACCCCCGAGTTGAGTGAGGAGTTGATGGTTGCAGTTAGGAATGGGAGGATGTCCGGTGCTATGGTCTGGAGGAGTGGGGAGGGTAGCCGGTCCAGCTGGCATGTAGTCGGACGGTTCGACGTTACCAGTGTCAGGGTCTCGGCTTCTGTAATGGGAGAGAAAGATGACAGAGTGAAGGATGAGGTTCTCGATTCAGCGTTTGGAATGGGTGGGGGTTGGGAGAAGGAGCTGCGGATGTTCTCCACTTTTTCCTCAAAGAAGATCGCAAAGTCTTCGGCAGAAAAAGATGAGGGAGGAGGGGGTGGGGGGGGAGTGAGGAGGGAGGACATGGTAGCATGCAGTTTGCGAAGATTCTTGGCAGAGGCCTCGATCCTATGGTGAAAGAAAGAAGCTTTGGCATTAGTAATGGTTTTGGAGAATGTTAACAAGAGGTTGTGATATGTGTCGATGTCAGCAGTGAGGCATGATTTTCTATACTTCCTCTCAGCCGCTCTCAGGACCTGTCTTTGTTCTCTCACTGCATCCGTCAGCCATGGACTGGGTGGGGAACGGCGGGCAGGTTTCTCAACGAGGGGACAGAGCTTGTCAAAGGAGGTTGCAAGGGCTGAGAGGAGGGTGGAGGTTGCCATCTCTGTGGGGAGAGCAGAGAAGGTGTCACTCAAAGGTAGAGCGGATATTATGTCAGAGGAGAGGGTGGAGGGGGATAGGGAGGCCAGGTTACGTCTGAGTGAGACGGTTTGAGTTGGGGTGAAGACCTTTCGGTTAAGCATGAGAGTTAGTGAGAAGGATATGAAGGAATGGTCAGATACATGTAGGGGAGTTACCGTGGTGTTAATGATGCTGGAGTTACGGGAAAATATGAGATCCAAGGAGTTGCCTGCTTTGTGGGTGGGAGGCATGGCAGTGGGAGTCAGGTCAAATTGTTGTAGGAGGGAGACCACTGGGACCGACTGAGATGAGTCAGGCAGGTTGAAGTCGCCCAATAGAAGGAGCGGGGTACCATCTTCCGGTAAGGAGCTTAGAAGCATGTCCAGCTCATCTATGAAGTGATCGAGGGGACCTGGAGGGCGATAGAGTGTAACAATACACGGAATATCCCTTTAGCCCAGACCATAATAGTTCATTCTCCTATTGGACAGCGGTCCACCGGCGCCAGGGACCGGCCTCCGGAGCCAGGTTCAAAGTCACCGTCAAGATGTGTCTGGACAAGCCCGGCCTTGCCCAGGGATACGCGACAGAAATGAGATTGGAACTAGTTTGTTCACCGTGCGTATAAATACGGCGCAGGTGAATGTAGAAGCCCCTTACCTCCTTACCCTTCATCCTTAGTATGTTACCGATAAGTTGAAGCCTCACCCACGATACAACGTGCGGTGAAGTATGGCCTGTTTGGCCCAGAATAGAGCATTGAGACCGCGTGCGAATTAGTAACTGAATTGTCAGAGTTTGGCGCTATACCGTCGAGTGCGACATATTTCTATTAGGTAAATAATAGTCTATTTGTGTATAGTGTATCGTGCGGTTAAAGTTCTACAGTGACCAGCATCTCCAACGCTTTCTCGTATTAGCTAGAGTTCTTATCCAGGCTGGGCAGACCGCATGGCGCTTTCACCCGAGGAGACCTAGACGAGAACCGTATGGACATGTACACTGGATTAATCTACCCGATGACTACATAGCCCTTTGCGGCTGGAATATATTTGCTTTGGTCCTGTGATTTATGGAGCGGATAATCGCCGACGCCTGCACGTGTTGGATTTACCCCGAGGAGTCAAGTCGAGTCGGCGCTTCAGAGAGCCTGAGGCCGACTAGCTTTCTTCACTGTGGAGCTACAGTCTACAAGAGAACCAAGCTGTATTCGTCTGTGGATCAAGAGGCTACTGCACCGGCTTCTGTACCTGAAGTCTCCCTAGTCATCGTTGACCAGACGTCCTACTACCGACAGATCTTCTACCCCCCCCGCTGGCTTACAACTAGAGATGTTCCGATACCATTTTTCCCTTTCCGATCCGATTCCGATACCTAAGCTTTGGGTATCGGCCGATACCGATATTTATCCGATACCAGTGCATAAAAAAAAAATTAAAAAAAAGATTATATAAATTATACTTTTTTTTTTTTTTTTTTCAGATACTGTTATACTGTTTTTTAGTAATAACTAGAACGTATAGTATTTATTCAACAACAGGTGATTGTATAGATTTGTATTAGTATCATTAATCAATGAGTATGGGCTGCAGCACTGCAGATATACCCTACTCCAATGATCCACACGGACATTAAACGGTGTTGCACTCGCTACTCAGTGGCTCTGCAGATATACCCTATTCAGTCTGTAAGCTAGTGGCAGATAGAACGTTCATGTTGTGGTTTTTGATGCAAAATAAATATTCAACATTCTCTTTTGAAACTCCGCCTCAGACTCTTATCCTTTGGCACTTGCTGTACTTTGCTTGCAGGTCTGCAGCCATTATTGCTGGATTATGTGAATAGCACCAACTTTAGACACGGTAACGTTATCAAGCTAAGCTAACTGACCTAGCGCGTCTTCCCGCATTGATAACGTTAGTAATAGTCAGCTAACGCTAGTCCGTAGCTACTTAACTTAAATACAATTCACCGTGGGTGCATTATTGTTGATAGACGGTCACGGACAGTGTTAGGTCCTGGAGAAAGGACAGGCGATCATCTGATTTGATGTAACGTTAAAAGCGGATGTTGTTCCAACTAGCTATCTTTCCAGCTAATGCTATCATAACACCAGCCAAACACAGCCCGATTCCCGTCCGAGCTCCCCGTCACACCGCACTGTCGGGGACAATGGAATTTAAGAAAGTGTATCTGCTGTTAAAATGACACAGCATCACACTTTAAAACATGTTCATTTTATAATCCTCACTCTCCGCAGGACTCGGCAGGAGATAAATTACATCATGGGATCGGAGGCTAGAATTTACGTGTACTCGCCGATACCGATACCAGCGTTTTAGGCAGTATCGGCGGCATTTCCGATACCAGTATCGGTATCGGAACAACTCTACTTACAACCAGGGGAACCCCTTCCAGTGTCTCCCGCTATATTACTAGTGTACCATAGATATAATTCCCTAAGATTCAGGTTGTATAAGTACCTCCTGCGTAACCAGAGAATGGACATTCATTATTGATTTGCCTACGCATATTCCTTTGCCTTACAAGTGCATTCAAAGAATAATGTAAAGTATCCTATGTACCTTTTGCTCCATTAAATACTTGATTATACCTTTGACTGGAACCGATTTCATTGTGGGAAGTGTTCATCATATTCATATATCGTGTACTGTATGGCCAGTAATTAAAGTACATAAAGCGGTAGTGGTTTAATGATACCATACTTATCAATACAGTCAGGGAATTGTACCCCTCAGTTACAATTGGTCCTTCGAGCCGGAGGGTAACTAGTGTAATATTAATATAGTGGTATTAATATTGACATGGCCTATGATGAACACTCCACAAAACGGTTCTCCTAAAGTAGATCGCCCGCAGCGTAGACGGCAGACACCTCAGTACTTAGAGGATTACATTGCCAATATACTACCTAGCCTTCTACAGACGGTAAACGCGGAAAAAGTAGATAGTAAAATTATGTCCGACCCTATCGCCCAGGCTACCCCGCCAATAGAGGCCCTAGTGGGTTCTAACATAACTGACCAAGCTCACGGTAGGGACCAGGAGGGACCTGACACGACTTTACCCCCCGCCAAGACCGAAGAAGTAGTCCCCGGAGAGCTCCAGGATAAAGACAGCTCTCCAGGGATGGAACTTTACCCGCTACAAGAAGAGGAGAGCACCCCGGAGATGGATCTCCAGGACTCGCCACAGGAGAACAGATCTCCAACGAGTACTGCCAGGAGCGGATCACCTCAACCAGCGTCTTCCCCCAGCGGGGCGGACAAGATGCTGGCACAGGCATTCCTCGCCAGCCTAGCAGCCTCTACAGAGCGCGATCGACTCCAAGCACAGATGCTTAGCGAGCGCGAACATTCTTCCATGGAAAGAGAACGCCTTCAAGCGCAGCAACGGAGCGACGAAGATCGTATACGTCTAGAGATTAGACGCCTTCAGACGGAAGAGAATATGGTAAGAGACCGGGCCGAAGCAGAGCGCGCCGCCGCCGAAGCAGAGCGTGCCGCTGCCGGTGCCCAAAGAGAAGCAGAGCGCGACATCGCTCTCACCAAGCGCGAAGCCGAGCGCGACCGATTACAAGCGCAGATAATGGAGCAGCTGATCGCCAGGGCGACACCCCCTCCCTCCGCACGGGGTTCCAGGGCCTCGTCAAGACACGGGTCAAGGGCACCCTCCCCTACCCGATCAAGCGACCCTGAGCCCGACCACCAGAGAGAGCCTATACCCCCCTCCGAACTCCTTCCCCGACCGGTCCACGCGAGGACCAGCTACAAGGAAGAAACGGTCTACACTGCGGAGAGGCTAAATAGACGACTACAGGATCTAGAGGACCTGCCAGAGCAAGAAGAAGAGGGAGAGGAGGAGAGTCAAGCCCGACAGCAGCACAGAACTCCACAGGACCAGGAGGTCCAGTACAGCCCAGGCTCTACCCCCGCGGCTCTGCGCTACAGACCCCCGACTCAATTCACGGGTGAGCTTGACGCACGACCAGCCCCGAGGAATAGCACCTGGATACGCGGGCCATGGTACCCAGCAGGTACCAGCCCACCAAGAGGCGTAAGAGGAGACTCGCCTAGGAGGCCTCTCTTCCAACGCTCACCGATGTGCCAGCCATCCATGGCATCATACATTGGCACACCGACGTTTCCGGACTTCACCCACGAGAACAGAGCACAGTACACCGAGCTACGAATGTGCTTAGAGACAATGATGTCCGATGTAGCTGACGAACCGTACAAGTATGCTATCCTACTGAAGCACCTCAAGGTGCCCCGAGCGCGCAATATAGCGCTGGCCTATGCCACCTCTACTACCCCATACACAGCGGCTCTAGCAGCACTCGACCAAAGATATGGACGCATATGGGATTACGTAATACAGATAAGGCATATCGACCGCCTACCCCCAGCCACAGACAATCGCTCACTAGATGACCTGTCTATCAAGGTACAATCCCTGGTAGGGATGCTGGGGGCGCAAAGAGAAAAGGGTATGCACGAACTGTACGCGAACTCTAATGTCGAGAGGATTTTAGAGAAGCTTCCGCCCGCCCGACAAGAGCGCTTCAGGCGGCAAAGAGACCACCGTGATCCTAACGGTCCCGAGCCATCCCTCCTAGACCTAGCCGACTTCCTGGCGAGAGAAGTCAACAGCCTACGGTTGGATACGTTCATGCGGAGCACCCCAAACTCCAGAGAGGGACCTAGGAGAGCAAACGATGGCCGAAGATTGGTGACCGTCATGCACCAATCAGAATCAGTACCGAGCAGCAAGAACCACAGTACCCCCTCGATGAAAGAGAAGTGGAAGATGGTGTGCCCGTACTGCGAAAAGGAACACTGGTTGTCACAATGTGACACGTTCAAGAAGATGACCGCCGACGAGGTGGGTCAATGGATAAAGTCCAACCGACGCTGTTACCGATGTGCGCGTAGTCACATGGCAGCCGACTGCCGCTTAAAGAAGAGGTGTAGTCGGTGTGACGGAGCCCACCTAGATGTCCTACACGACAGTAACAGAAGAAAGCCTGCACCCTCAAGCAGCACAAAGGCAAGTGTTATGTACATTGACCCCGCCAGCAGCGGGGGCGCCCGAGTGCTCTTAAAGGTGGTCCGCGTAACACTGAGTTACCAAGACAAGGTCATGGACACTTACGCCGTCCTTGACGACGGGTCAGAGAAGACCCTTCTCCTCGCGTCCGCTGCGGCCCAGCTGGGGCTGCGGGGGAGCGAAAACCAGATGACGATTCGGACAATAAGAAGAGATCTAAAGACGATAAAGGGCGAGAATGTCTCCTTCACTATCGCAGCAAGCGGGCAGCCAGAGAGACGGTATAGGATTACTGATGCTTTCACCAGCCAAGAAATAGGCCTGTCGCAGTACACCTACCCCATCGCCAAGCTGATGGATAAATATGTGCACCTGCGTCAACTACCTATCCCGCTCATAGACGGTGCCACCCCGACCCTGCTGATAGGCTCCGACCATGCAGACCTCATAGTCCCGATAGACCGGGTCCACACAGGGCCCAGAGGCTGTCCTGCAGCAGTCGAGACCCGCCTAGGATGGACATTACAAGGCCCCCTCGCTAAGTCTCTTAACCGAACAGCAGCCACTAGCTGCCTCCACTCCAGAGTGACAGAAGAAGACACCACCCTCCTACAGCACGTCGAGAGGCTATGGACACTAGAGACAATGCCCTTTAAGAACGAAAAGAAAGACATTCGTTCCAAGGAAGACATTTACGCTATAGCACTCCTCGAGCAGGGGACAAAGAGAGTCAAAGTCAACGGAGTGATGAGATACGCAACTCCACTCCTGAGGCGAGAGGGTATGCCCACCTTCCACGCCCCAAAAGAAGCGACGGAGCGGTATCTATTGAACACAGAGCGGCGCCTAGCCAGAGACCCCGCTCAAGAGACTGTGTACCGCGCTGGGATTAACAAGCTAATCACAGCGGGACACATAAAGAAAATTGACATTAAAGAGGCCGATCAGACGACCGAATCATGGTACGTGCCGCACCACAAAGTCCACCACAACGGCAAGGATCGTATTGTGTTCAACTGCAGCTACCAGATCGGATCACAAAATCTGAATAAAGAGCTCTTGCCCGGCCCAACACTCGGCCCCTCCCTACTAGGCGTGTTACTACGTTTCCGCCAGGACAAGGTGGCCATCAGCGGCGACATCAAAGGGATGTTCCTGCAGGTGAGACTAGTGGAGGAGGACAAGCCCCTGCTGCGGTTCCTATGGAGAGAGAGGATCGGGGATGAGCAACCAGCCATCTATCAATGGGAAGTCCTCCCTTTCGGAACCACATGCAGCCCATGTTGTGCTACGTTTGCACTGCAAAAACACGTCGCAGAGGACCCAGCAGCTGATGAAGAGGTCCGAAAAAGTGTAGAAAATAGTTTCTACGTGGACAACTGTCTGCAAAGCGTCTCGACGCCAGAAGAAGCCGAGGCCCTTCTACTCAAGCTCCGCGCCTCCCTGATCAAAGGCGGCTTTGATCTCAGGCAGTGGGCCAGCAGCGACCCGCAAGTATTGCGCAGCCTCTCCCCCGAGGACAAGGCAGCAAGCAGCGAGACCTGGATGGCGACCATCCCAGGAGAAGCCCAAGAAATGACATTAGGACTAGTCTGGCGCTTCAAAACAGACTCGCTCCATTATAAACACACACCCCTGACCAAGGAGCAGGGAAGGTCGACTGCACTACCGACCACCAGACGGAGTGTATACAGAACACTCGCCAGACAATATGACCCGTTGGGATGTATTCTACCTTACACCACCAGGGCAAAGATGATTGTAAGAGCGTTATGGGACAAGGACCAGGGCTGGGACGACCCCATACCCGAACACCTTGCATCCACATGGAGAGAGTGGGAGACGGAACTCAGCTCACTCCCAGGTGTAAACATACGCCGCAGCTACTTCCCACCCACAGTGAGGCCGGAGACGTGCCAGATGGACCTGCACATCTTCAGCGACGCCTCCGAAGTAGCCTACGGTTCGGTGGCCTACTTGCGTGCCCGAGAGGAGGGAGGAGAAATACATACTGCTTTCATCCTGGCTCGCTCAAGAATAGCCCCACGAAAGCAACAATCTATCCCGCGTCTAGAGCTCTGCGCAGCCCTAGCAGGAGCGCAACTCGCCACGTTAATCCAACGTGAACTCACCATTCCGGTGCAAAGAACAATCTTGTGGTCAGACTCCACGACAGTACTCACATGGATCCGGTCTGATTCGTGCAGATACAAGGTCTTCGTGGGAGTCAGAGTCACAGAGATTCAAGATTTAACAGAAGTAGCAAGCTGGAGGTATGTGGACACAAAACACAACCCAGCTGACGTCATCACCCGGGGAATGTCCCTGGATGACCTCACCCGTCACAACCTATACAGTGACGGGCCAGAGTTCCTCAAGCTCCCGGAAGAAGAGTGGCCTACACCCACCCCACGGGAAGCGAGTAAAGAGGAGGCAGAAAACAAGAAATCTATGTTCTGTGGATTGAACACACTCGTCTCCACAGACCCCGACATAGACGATTGCCTCACCCTAGAGAGTGCGCAGCTAAAGACATTCCTGTGGCACCACCCAGAGGTTCAGCTCACTACTGACATTACTGCAGCTGACTACGAAGAAGCGGAACTTCTTCTACTACAACGAGCCCAGAGAGACTCGTTCCCCGATGAGCTAGACTGTCTACAGGGAGCAAAGCCAGTCCCATCAGACAGCAGACTGCTCCACCTAGCCCCAGAGAGCGACGCCCATGGTCTCATCAGAGTGGGTGGTCGTCTGCGGAGAGCTCCAGACTTACCGGATGACGTCAAGTACCCGATAGTCTTGAACAGCCGACACAAGGTCACAGAGCTGATCATAAAGAAATACGACGAGGATGTGCATCACGCCGGGGCAGAGAGAGTCTTCGCGGAGATCAGACGTCGTTATTGGATACTGCAAGGGAGAGAAGCAGTGCGGCGCTTCCAGCGAACCTGTCTAGACTGTCGTAAGTGGCGAGCGCAGCCCAGTATACCCCGGATGGCTGACCTACCTCCCTGTCGCCTCCGACTCGGCGACAAGCCTTTTCACTCCACCGGTATGGACTGTTTCGGCCCGCTGTATATAAAGAAAGGAAGAGGAACCGAGAAGCGGTGGGGTATTGTATTCAAATGCATGACCACCCGAGCGATGCATATAGAACTCCTTCCAACCATGAGCACAGACTCATTCCTTATGGCCTTCCGAAGATTCACATCACGGAAAGGCAAACCGTCTATATTGTTGTCTGATCACGGGACAAACTTCAAAGGCGGAGAAAGAGAGCTGAGAGAGAGCTTCCAAGCTATGGGCCCAGAACTTAAGACCCACCTCGCTCCATACCAGATTGACTTCCAGTTTAATCCCCCGAACGCACCTCACTTCGGTGGAACTTGGGAACGAGAAGTACGTTTAATAAAGACAGCCCTGTACGCCGTGCTTGGGGCCCAGACCGTGGCGGAAGAAGTCTTAATGACAGTCCTCACGGAGATCGAGGGAGTATTGAACTCAAAGCCCCTCGGTTACGTCTCAAGTGATGTAGCAGATGTCGACCCAGTCACCCCCAACACACTCTTGATGGGGCGGCTGGACCCCGCGCTACCACAGACAATGTACAGGCCTGAAGAAGCGAACGGCCGAAGAATGTGGAGGTACAGTCAAGTATTGGCTGACAAGTTTTGGAACAGCTTCCTACTCCACTACCTACCGTCTCTACAGACCCGCCAGAAATGGGTGAAAGAGAGAGACAATTTGACAGAAGGAACAGTCGTCATGATTATCGACCAGTCACTACCCCGAGCTATGTGGCCGGCTGGCCGCGTAAGCAAAGTGATCACCGGTGCCGACGGAAAGGTCCGAGCAGCCGAAGTGCTCGTCCAAGGGCGGACCTACACCCGACCCGTGGCGAGGCTAATAGAACTGCCAAGGCTCCCCGATACCATCGATGACGACCATGACCCCATGACTTTGTGAACTGACAGACCCCTCACAACAGACATTGAGTAGAGGACAGTGCGGTTAATCTGTCTCTGCTTAGCTAATTAGGTGGGACTAATTAGGGGGCGGCTGTTACAAAGGATCAGATTAAACCGAATATATATATTTATTTATTGATATATATTGCATAGTATTTGTATATCGTTTGATATCCCCTGTATATTCCTTGTACATATACACGGAATATCCCTTTAGCCCAGACCATAATAGTTCATTCTCCTATTGGACAGCGGTCCACCGGCGCCAGGGACCGGCCTCCGGAGCCAGGTTCAAAGTCACCGTCAAGATGTGTCTGGACAAGCCCGGCCTTGCCCAGGGATACGCGACAGAAATGAGATTGGAACTAGTTTGTTCACCGTGCGTATAAATACGGCGCAGGTGAATGTAGAAGCCCCTTACCTCCTTACCCTTCGTCCTTAGTATGTTACCGATAAGTTGAAGCCTCACCCACGATACAACGTGCGGTGAAGTATGGCCTGTTTGGCCCAGAATAGAGCATTGAGACCGCGTGCGAATTAGTAACTGAATTGTCAGAGTTTGGCGCTATACCGTCGAGTGCGACATATTTCTATTAGGTAAATAATAGTCTATTTGTGTATAGTGTATCGTGCGGTTAAAGTTCTACAGTGACCAGCATCTCCAACGCTTTCTCGTATTAGCTAGAGTTCTTATCCAGGCTGGGCCGACCGCATGGCGCTTTCACCCGAGGAGACCTAGACGAGAACCGTATGGACATGTACACTGGATTAATCTACCCGACGACTACATAGCCCTTTGCGGCTGGAATATATTTGCTTTGGTCCTGTGATTTATGGAGCGGATAATCGCCGTCGCCTGCACGTGTTGGATTTACCCCGAGAGGAGTCAAGTCGAGTCGGCGCTTCAGAGAGCCTGAGGCCGACTAGCTTTCTTCACTGTGGAGCTACAGTCTACAAGAGAACCAAGCTGTATTCGTCTGTGGATCAAGAGGCTACTGCACCGGCTTCTGTACCTGAAGTCTCCCTAGTCATCGTTGACCAGACGTCCTACTACCGACAGATCTTCTACCCCCCCCCGCTGGCTTACAACCAGGGGAACCCCTTCCAGTGTCTCCCGCTATATTACTAGTGTACCATAGATATAATTCCCTAAGATTCAGGTTGTATAAGTACCTCCTGCGTAACCAGAGAATGGACATTCATTATTGATTTGCCTACGCATATTCCTTTGCCTTACAAGTGCATTCAAAGAATAATGTAAAGTATCCTATGTACCTTTTGCTCCATTAAATACTTGATTATACCTTTGACTGGAACCGATTTCATTGTGGGAAGTGTTCATCATATTCATATATCGTGTACTGTATGGCCAGTAATTAAAGTACATAAAGCGGTAGTGGTTTAATGATACCATACTTATCAATACAGTCAAGGAATTGTACCCCTCAGTTACAGTGGTGATGTTAATACTTGAAAACCGTTGATTTTAAAATCACAAATTATTTTCATCATTCATAAAAATATGCCTATATGATTATAATGTCAAAAGGGGTCGGTACCGACCCCGGCGTCGAGTGGAACAGGTTAACACATTCCCGGCCATTGGGGGCCATCTAATCTCACGCTATACGGCCAGCATTTCAAAACAAACTTTCATTGTGCGTGAGGCTGTTTGTAGAGCTAAATCTATACTTTATAGCAGCAGTTCCCAAACTTAGCTCGCGCACCCCCCAATGCAAACATAAAAAATAATAAATAAATAAGTCCAGAGACTCCGTGCTGCTGCCGACTTTAAATCAAATAGGTGTCTGTGGGCAGTCGGCCGACATTAATAAACAGCAGTGTGTTATAATCACATTTTTATGAGCTAACGAATTCCGTTATATTGGACATTTGTATTAATTATATCAAGCGAATAACTGAGAAATTTGGCAGAGACGGCAACATTATCGTGAAATATAAACGTTGCGTGATGACTATTATATCTCCGCCTCCCAGTCCCAACGAAGAACATACCAGTAGTATGCAACTGCAGAGCCGCAGAGCCAGCGGCGCTCTCATCCCAACAGCTGAATTGCCAATGGCTGAATTGGAGTATTGCACTGTGCTCGCACAACTGTCTGCTCTGCGGCTGCATGCTTCTCGCATGCAGTCTAGCTCTCGCTGCCAAACCAAATGAATCTCGACATCGCTTCACCAATAGTCGTTATCAGAACACTACACACATATCATAATTATAGAACACACATCGTTGTCATTATTACCCTGTTTTCTTGGTGGAGGGGCGGGCGGCCGGGCTGTTGTGTCTGTGCTCCAGCTGTCATCATCACTCTGTCTCCACTTAACGCTGCTCTCCGCTTCTCTCATTCCTCCTGTCCTCTTTCATTACTTATTGACTTTAGATTCACCTGACAGTTTCACTGTTTTTAGCCAGCTCTGCATGTTGTAAGTGCCACAATCCCGCGCTTTTGGCAGGAAGTTATTAATGCACTGGCTCGCGCTCGCTACTGTCATCGGCCCGCTGTTAAGCCTGCATATAGGAGACCTGACGACAGACTCCAGGCAGAGCGGAGCGCATCAGCACAGACGAAGCGCACCTCGCCCGAGACATTGTTTATTATTATTATTATTAAAACGTTTCTTGAATTTCATGATTTACACAGTGAAAATCCCCATTTGAAATAATGTATATTAGTTATATATTTATTAGTAAAATAACGCCATTAGCCTTTTCATGTCACGCACCACCTAGAGGTAGCTTGCGCACCACAAGGGGTGCGCGCACCACAGTTTGGGAACCACTGCTTTATAGTATTGCTATCTGTCCATTCTCATTGACACCATAAACCGTCCCTTCAAAATGGCTTGAAGAAATAATTTTTTTCATCAATACGTTCCCATTTTATAGCGTCTTGAATATATAAGCGTTATATGGGATTTGGTCTGGTATATTTCCTGGAAGGCGAGATACAGGGCGCTAAGCTAATAACATTAAATCGAATGGCGTTTCGGCACTACAGAAGCTAGAGCTAAAAATCAAAATGCATATTGTCTGTATTCATGGTCCACCATGAATGCATGCAAGGGGGGGGGGCGGGGGACGTCGTTTCTGATTATTGATTACCAATAACGGCATTAGCCTCAGTAGCCACATTCGCTGATTGCCTGGTTGAGTATGATAACAAGGCCTGATCAGCGTGTAATTTACGTGAAAAATATCTTACCGTGGGCCGGTTGGATCCCCAAAAGGATTTCCCAGTTATCGATCGCCATCTGGTAGATCGCTATGTCCATTGGCTGATGATATATTCCTTTACTGCATAGTGAATTCGGCATCGCAAAAGGTATTCCATGCTACATGCTACACGTATAGATTCCAGCTAACAGGAAACTCCATTCAAAGTCAAGAAAAATAAAAGACCGTTCTGCCACAGGGAACACTGCATTATCGAGACAGCCCCCCTACGAGGATCTGGCCGGTAATGCACTTTTCAGAATTCCAAGAGTAGGGTAAATCTGCAGTGCCGCTCGGTGACATTGAGTAGGTTATTAAAATGGAATAAAAGCCAAAACAACCTTGCCACGGACATGTCCGTGGTTGGCCCTCTACCGTTGGATCCGAAACACGGACATGTCCCGAATGTGTTAATTACTGACACCGGCCTTCTATTTTTCACTTGGCTCTACTTGTCTCTCTTCACTCTCTCCTCTCTCTCTCTCTCCTCTCCTCTCCTCTCCTCTCCTCTCCTCTCCTCTCCTCTCCTCTCCTCTCCTCTCCTCTCCTCTCCTCTCCTCTCCTCTCCTCTCCTCTCCTCTCCTCTCCTCTCTCCTCCCTCCTCTCCTCCCTCCTCTCCTCTTTCCTCTCTCCTCTCCTCTCTCCTCTCCTATCCTCTCCTCCTCTCTCCTCTCTCCTCTCCTCTCCTCTCCTCCCTCCTCTATCCTCTCCTCTCTCCTCCCTCCTCTCTCCTCTCCTTTCCTCTCCTCCCTCCTCTCTCCTCCCTCCTCTCTCCTCTCCTCTCTCCTCTCCTCTCTCTCCTCTCTCCTCTCCTATCCTCTCCTCTCTCCCCCCCCTCCCTCTCCTCTCCTCTCTCCTCTCTCCTCTCCTCCCTCTCCTATCCTCTCCTCCCTCCTCTCCTCCCTCCTCTCTCCTCTCTCTCTCTCCCCCTCCTCTCTCCTCTCCTCCCTCCTCTCCTCTCCTCCCTCCTCTCCTCTCTTCTCCTCTCTTCTCCCTCCTCTCTCCTCTCCTATCCTCTCCTCTCTCCTCCCTCCTCTCCTCCCTCCTCTCTCCTCTCCTCTCTTCTCCTCTCCTCTCCTCCCTCCTCTCCTCCCTCCTCTCTCCTCTCCTCCTCCCTCCTCTCTCCTCTCCTCTCCTCTCCTCTCTCCTCCCTCCTCTCTCCTCCCCTCTCCTCTCCTCCCTCCTCTCTCCTCTCCTCTCCCCACAGAAGCAGGTGTTTCAAGAGCGCAGCGGACGGATGATCTCCTACGCCCTGTCTCCGCGCGGGTCGCCTAGCAACAGCCCCCCTCGTGAACTGTCTCCATCGCGCTCGCCCTCTCCGCCGTCTCCCCCCTCCGCCCGCTGGCACAACGCCCGCCCCTCGCCCCCCACCTCCCCCAAGGGAGCGTCGGCCTCCATCAGTAGCATGAGCGAAGGGGACGAGGACGAGAAATAGACCACCTCGGACTATGGGACTCTCACGTGCACACACACACACACACACACACACACACACACACACACACAGATGAACTCACATAGATGAACAACACACACATACAGACCTCACATCTCTCATGGTGCACTGCCTGAAATATTCACACACGCGCACACAAGCACACACACACACACACGCACACTCACACACGCACACTCACACTCACATCCCCTCACACACACCGGCAGCAATGACTGGATGCTGAAACTGTTATCTTCCAGGAAGTTGCAGACATGCAGGTGAGAACAACAGCAAGAAGCCATCGCAGTCTCTGACGTCTGGGCAACTGAGCCAACAGAAGGAGGGGGGGCGAGGAGGGTGGGGGGGTGGGGGGTGCAGGCAGAGGAGCGATGTGGCTGTGAGCAACAGACAGGGGACGCCATAAGCGGGGGGAAGGTATCGATGGTTATGGCAGGGCGTTCTCCTGGTCTTATAGACCCTTTCACTGTTTGTAAATGTTGATGACGTTTTGGGAACGTGCCTGCAATTTGGATTCACAAGAGTCTACAGGGAGAGCTTGGACGAAACCACGTGGTGTCGGACGACGTGTCTGTGCAAAGCGCTTTCATCCAGAATGTCCCTGCAGTCTGTCCCCAAAAAGAAGCGCACGGTTTGGAGACGGAAGCAGTGCTTTTCCTACAAGATGACGTTGATGGAAAAAGGGTTTATGTGGCCAGTGTCACATCATTGTCAGTGGGCCTCTGAAAGAGACCGCTCTGGTCCAGAAAGTCCTCACAGCGCCTCTGAAAGAGACCGCTCTGGTCCAGAAAGTCCTCACAGCGCCTCTGAAAGGGACCGCTCTGGTCCAGAAAGTCCTCACCGCGCCTCTGAGAGGGACCGCTCTGGTCCAGAAAGTCCTCACAACGCCACCGAAAGGGACCGCTCTGGTCCAGAAAGTCCTCACAGCGGCTCTGAAAGGGACCGCTCTGGTCCAGAAAGTCCTCACAGCGCCTCTGAAGGGACCGCTCTGGTCCAGAAAGTCCTCACAGCGGCTCTGAAAGGGACCGCTCTGGTCCAGAAAGTCCTCACAGCGCCTCTGAAGGGACCGCTCTGGTCCAGAAAGTCCTCACAGCGCCTCTGAAAGGGACCGCTCTGGTCCAGAAAGTCCTCACCGCGCCTCTGAGAGGGACCGCTCTGGTCCAGAAAGTCCTCAAAGCGGCTCTGAAAGGGACCGCTCTGGTCCAGAAAGTCCTCACAACGCCACCGAAAGGGACCGCTCTGGTCCAGAAAGTCCTCACAGCGGCTCTGAAAGGGACCGCTCTGGTCCAGAAAGTCCTCACAGCGCCTCTGAAGGGACCGCTCTGGTCCAGAAAGTCCTCACAGCGGCTCTGAAAGGGACCGCTCTGGTCCAGAAAGTCCTCACAGCGCCTCTGAAGGGACCGCTCTGGTCCAGAAAGTCCTCACCGCGCCTCTGAGAGGGACCGCTCTGGTCCAGAAAGTCCTCACCGCGCCTCTGAGAGGGACCGCTCTGGTCCAGAAAGTCCTCACAACGCCACCGAAAGGGACCGCTCTGGTTTGGACTGGCCAGACACGATGGAGACTGTCCAAGACACGTGTTCATAATATCACCTCACTGTCGTCTGTCCTCTTGTGTTTAGTTAGAGCCTTTTTGTTTTCATCTGATATTGCTGTGAATGTGTCGCGCTTAAGATGAAACGTGGTCAAATGTATGTAACGCTAGGATGAACGCTTCGTTGAACATCAAGACGTCTTGTACTATTCACAGACACCGACTGTGGGCACAAAGTTACAGAATATTATATTTGCACCCGTCTTTTGCTTTCAGGTGGACGTTATCTTCTATCTTAGAATTCCGGACATCTGCGGCTTTCATTGGTCAGTGGCCACTGTGCTCAGAACATGCCAGTCCCACGTGTGGTGAGGTTGTGCACCTGAAAGGGTTAACTCTTACAGGTCAGAGCGAAAGACACGAATCAGTTCAACAATCGTTCTGTAGCTTTGTGCTGGTCCTCCTATGATCGTCAGCAGTTAATAAAGGAGGGGAACACTGCCCCCTAGAGCGGCGGAGGTGCACACTGCAGGCGCCAGCCGCTCTCAAGACACCTGCACAAGAGTCAACTAATGTATTGCCTAGTTCTAGAAACACCTAACCCATCATTGTCAGGTTGCCTAGTATCAAATACACTTGTTCTCATGCTGGTAGCTCTACAGGCTGGGATTAAGCGTGGGTCTACTCTACAGAGATCCCTGCACAAAGGAACTTTTTTGTGGCAGGATCTGAATCACCAGGGGCTCGAATGCACATTTCCCCCCCGGTCCTGTATCTTCGTAAAATGACCCCATAAGTCACCATGAACAATATAAACAAGAGACAGGTGTGTCCTTCTTTCACCTTGCCGAGAGACGGCTTGTCGTGTGCCAACATAATGACTTAAATTAATAAGTGCTTGTCTTGGATATGCAGCAGAGACCATTTCATTCGTGAAAATGCTCCATTACTGAAAAGGCCTCCAAACCAAAACACTTTAGTGTCCAGTGGAGTAAATGTTTAATAATACAGGTATCTCTCAAACAAACCCTGGAATACTATTTCAGCCAGAGAAATGGATAAACGGTATATATACAGTATACCAAGACTAAAGAGCTAATGTTGTCTTAGTCACTCTCTAGCTGGAAGTCACGTACACAGAGGTGGAAAGATGACTGAAATATATTACTGAAGTAAAAGTGTTTTAGTGTCAGATTAAGTTGGCGCTAGAGTACTTGTCTTGAAAATCACCCTGGTGAAAGTAAGAGTGGCATGTCATAAGTACTCTTGTTACTTTGAAATGCAAATCAAGTGGACGTAGGAGTAAATACTTTACAATGACTCAAGTAGAAATATAGTATTATTCAAAATTCGATACTAGTATAATCGAGTACCTCAGACAAATAACCATGTAATATTTCCAGAGGAACAATGTTTTCAGATGTTATTATCTAAAGATGGTCAGTTGGAGTGTTGTGTATGTGGTATTTTGTTGTTCAAATAAGTGGTCTACATGTTAAAATAATAGCTCTACACTTACTTGTGTTTACTGCAAAGTGGAGGGACTGGGAGACCCATGTTACTGACCAAACACTCAGTATCAGTGATGGTTGTCAGAGTGATATTTAACACTTATTTTAACCCAAAATACCACTTACAGCACCTTTTAACTTTTAAAGACAGTAGAGGTTGAGTACTTTATTATCTAAAGATGGTAAGTTAGAGTGTTGTGTTCATTCATAGTTAAAGACAGTAGAGGCTGAGTACTTTCTGGTGATATATATGACATCCACACTCCCAAATGATTTGGAATGTCTTTACAACTGCAAAAAAGAAAACGTCCAAAAAGAATTAGAAGCGGAGTTATATGGTTCTTCAGTGCAAGGGTTCAATTGTAACGAGTTACTTTCCACCTCTGCATAAACTGTACGACCAAAAACGTGCAACAGCTCCTCAGTATAGGTCAGTCAACAACATGCCTGTCGACAGTAGACCTGTTTCACAAGATTTAACGAGTTAGTCTGAGAACTCATATATCCCCTGATGTTTTGGATTAAAATCTGTAAAACTAAAGATCAGAAGGTATAGAATACATTTGGAAACATATTTGACTTGATTCCAGTTACAGGGGAAAGCTCCATGTTTTATTGTTTCCCCCGCGAAATAATATTTTGTATGTATTTGGCTAGTACTGTATTTCACAAGAGGTCTGTCCACCAGTGACCAGTGCCAGGCTAGTGTACAACCCACCCACCTCCCCCACAAACACACCGTAGAGAAGCCACTGTATCCTGTATTACATCATGTAACCCTGCACTGTATATGTACAAACTTTGGGAATGTGTGTACTTTTTTTTTTGTCCGTCTTATTTTCTAATGTATAAAATTCAAAAACGGCTTGAAGTAATGTAAATAAATCTAATGTGTATAACGGAGTGGAATGGAAATGTACTTTTTGACCAAGTCAAATACTTGAGACGTAGGCTACTGTGTATACGACAAAGAAGAGACAAAACACGATCACACACGATAGCACTTTTCTTTATTGTAGGTAGGTTAGTTGTTCTCATGCTTTCAAATCACACCTCCAGAGCGCTCTAGTACTGTACTGTTGTAAGTCGGTAGAATATCAATTTGTATGCCTACACATACGGCTGCGTTCACACTGCAGATGAAAGTGGCCCAAATCTGATTTCTTTGCTCATATGTGACTCAGATCTGGGGTTTTTTCATGACAGTGTGAACAGCACAAATCACATGGAATCTGATCTTTTCTATTCTGATTCGGCCATAATGTGGTCCTAAATCACATACAGGTCTGTTTTCTTTTGGACTTTCACGTCACTATATTGACATTTGTCAAAAAAAAAGATTGTACATACGTCTTCTTTGTTCATTTGCACATGCGGGTCAGTTCAGGAGCGTGACCAGTTCACACTGGAATCTGACATTGGCCACATTTAAAAAGTAATGTGAACAGCCAAACCAAAAGAAATCTGATCTGAGCAATAAATCAGAATTGAGCACTAAGGCTTGCATTGTGGACGTAACCTGAATTATTTCAGAAATGAAGCCACCTTTCTTTCTTCCATAATCCTTTAATGAAAAACTGAAATCAGAGATACCACGGGGAGGCATACAGAAGGAATCACTCCACACTGGCAGATAATATTGATGTTCATACTGTTAAATAGTAATACACATTATACTCAGTAATACCCTCGAGGTACAAAAAGAAAAAAGCTCTCACCCCGACTATTGAAAGTGGGAATTCCCCGGACCCCGAATTCCGCTACGATCCAAACAGTTAAAAGACAGCTGTTCACACAGCAGGTCCCAGTTCTAGACCGTCTTATAAAGCACATCTTCTCTCAACTCCTCGAAAGGTTCTCGACGCAGATCCGAAATCCGGATATAGTCCTCGTCAGACGTCTCCCCTCCTCATCCAATCAATTGGATGTTCATCACGATAATGATTTGAGAAATATATCGAACGCAGAATACACAGAAGGAAGCAACAGTGGGGGCCCTTTGAGGAAGAGGAAGAGGAGAGCCTTCACGTCTCCCAGCAGGTACACCCAGAACCACAGGAGTTCCCTGTACAGCGGTTCTGAAGCACCGGGATCCTGTTCAATACCGTTATCGATCGCACAGGGATGAGCTGATGCACCGCTGGCTGGTGGCAGGTTGTTGAGGACAGTGTTGCAATCTGGTGGTTTTTACTTCAGTGGAAATACTGAAGGAAACAATCGGCTGAATGTAATGATCTCATCTCTTGACCTGCGTTCCTTCATGTTACCGTCAGACGGAGCTGGAGATGTTGTTTTTAAAGGTCCTTCCTCAGAACAACCCACGCCGTGCTTCATACTGGAGACATGCAGCTGCTTCACCCCGAGAACAATAATCAGGGCATCTGCGGGTTTCAACAAGTTCAATTGAACACTTTCACTGCCACACTACCAAACGGTTAACCCTTTCACTGTGACAATACAGAAGGTTAACCCTTTCACTGCCACACGACAAATGGTTAACCCTTTCACTACCACACTACAGAAGGTTAACCGGCATCTGTAGTGTGATAGTAAAGGGTTAACCTTCTGTAGTGTGGTAGTGAAAGGGTTAAGACTTTTTAAGACCTTTTAATACCAATTTCACGACCATATTAGCCAAAGAAACAACACATAGTGACACTGAACTGCACTTGACAGACTCATCAAGCTGCCAGTAGCCCCGCAAAACACAACTCGAATACAAAAACACCTCATATATTTCATCTCCCCCCCAAAAATGTAATACCTGTGCAAATTACATTAAGTTTTAATACCCTGCAGATACCCTGAATAATGTCAAAGTAATGGGGCCACTGTTACTATAAGAGTGCACTGTGCACCCAAAGCTGGTGCACTTTCAGAAAGTGCTTGTTACAGTGTTACTGTTAACCCTGTTACTGTACTTTATCAGTTTAGTGGCTCACTGAGGAGGGGCTGGATATCCAGGATGAAACAGAGAAAAGACTCAACATAATCCATGAGTAAGAAAGAGGGTGAGGGCTCCAGAATTCTGAACTTTAAATCCAGGTTATCGAGACGACCCCATGTACCCCCATGTGCCAGCCTTAATGGAGTCGAGCTCCAACACTGGTCCAGGTTTGGGTTACATCTCATGAACGTCCGTTAAGTTAAAGATCTATCATTTTATCATTTATCAAGGTTTAGGTCACAACTAACTTAGACCTTTCATGTAACTAAGACCTTTCATGACCTCACTCAGCATTCCCCCTACTACTGTCAAACTCTTGATATCATGTGGGGCCAGATCAGAAAGTGATCAGAAATAAAAGAATAAAAACATCTTCAAATTGACAGAGAATGTGCGGATGATCAGTAACACCAGGACCCCACAGAGAGCCCTGATTATCATAAACAACATGCAACAACAACAACATAAATCTAAGGCTGTGATCACATGATTGAACGTCTTTTTGAACCCGCCTTTTTTCTATTGGTTTCAATGGTTTTGTCGTGTGGTTAATGATCCATAATCCATAATCTATTTCAATCCAATAATCCATTCTTAATCCATTAATCTATTTACTGTTGTTCCAGTGATCATATTGTATCAAATTGACTTTCAATTGTTTTGGAAAGAGACTCTTTGTGTGAATTCTACCTATGAACTACTCCATGAAAAGCTGTGCGCTAGTCTACTCCACCAAGTTCAATCAAGCCAATACGAAAACCAGCACCTTTTGAGAATACACAAGCTTTTTGGTCCAAACGTCAAAAGACTGTCCGGTTAACGCAACTACATGTTAAAAGACAACGCCGCTTGGACACTAGCGAGCTAAGTAGTAACACTGTTGTCTTTGTCCTTGATCCAAATCAATTTCCTCTTTAAGGAAGGTTGTTATAGGAGAGAGAGACAGAGAGAGACAGAGAGAGAGAAAGAGAGAGAGACAGAGAGAGAAAGAGAGAGAGAGATAGAGAGAGAGACAGAGAGAGAAGGGAGAGAGACAGAGAGAGAGAGGGAGACAGAGAGACACAGAGAGGAGTAAGGCTTTCTCTTTCATTGACATAAATATAAATATATATATAGTATTGGCTTCTTATTGTTGAATAAATAAACTATTATTAACATTTTCTTTCTTTTCATTTAGTTCTCATGCTTCCTGACGGTGTCGTCTCGGTGTCCTCTGTGGTCTTCAGTGTCCTCAGTGTCCTCTGTGGTCTTTTCAGAGACACTGAAACTACAGTCTAATACACCGGCGTCAGACTAACCTTCTTGCTCCCAATAGAAGCTGCCTCCCAAAGGAAGGAACTGAAACCTATTGTTCAGAAACCCTATCTGACACTCTGTCTGTGCCTGTGTGTCTGTGTGCCTGTGTGTCTGTGTGTCTGTGTGTCTGTGCCTGTGTGTCTATGTGTGTGTGAGGGAGGAGAACAGAGGCCTCTATTATATCCAGGTGAGAAAACATAACAGCAAACAGACAAACCCCAACACAGAGACATGATGAGCACCGCCTCATCCAGCCACAAGGGGAGCAGCACAGTCAGCGAAGCCAGGTTCGGGAGACGGAGGGAGAGATGACCATACTCAACGAGAACCAATCCCTCAGGGGGAAAAACGGGTACAAGTCTTTGGGAGAGATCCGTTCAAAGCTCTGTCTTGGGGGCGAAGGCATCAAGCTGCCCTGGCAACAGAAGCTTGACGGTGTACATTAACCACAGGGGGGCCAACGTGAGAGCGATCCTGAGCCACCAGCCGCCGGGGCGGAGTGTGGGCACGGTGTGGACTCACCGCAGGGGGGAGAGTATCTGGGCTTTTAGGGGTGAGGTGAGAGTTATCTGTTGTTGTATTTAGACTTGCTGGTGTCACGTGGCTCTCTGCTGGGGTTGCTCCAGTCGTCCGCCTCGGGGCTGGTCTTGTAGTGTCGCCACGCCGACTTGTTGAAGACGGGCAGGCGCTCGAACGACTCGCTGGACAGGGCCTGAGGGACGGGACAGAGGAACCAATGAGAATGTGTCGTCTAGTGACTAATACTGAAATCTACCAGTTGAAGGAGAGTTGTGCCTTGTCTCCATTAGTCGTGTTCAGCCTGGCTGCGGCTAGCCATGGTCTAGCATGGTATGGTATGGTATGGTATGGTATGGTATGGTATGGTATGGTATGGTATGGTAGGGTTTGTCTCCATTAGCTGTGTTCAGCCTGGCTGGGGCTAGCCGTGATATGGTATGGTATGGTATGGTATGGTATGGTATGGTATGGTATGGTATGGTATGTTGCATTAGTAGACCTTTTAGACCCATTTAGAAAGTTGATGTTGTCATGTTTGAAACGGTTTATAGTGACTGAACGTCAGAGAGACAAAATTGCTAAATCTTAATCTTAATTGGCCGAGTACATTACATGTATGAAGACTTTCACTTGATGTATGTACTGTATGTTATTCACATGTTTACATGGTGAACACATACATGTAGTTGGACAGGACCAAGACAGACAGGAAGGTGGACAGGTAATATACAGAAGACATAGTTCACATTATACAAGTGTAGAGGATGTTGTACGCTGCTGTCTGAGGCGCTGTGGGTTGAGTGACAGGTGTGGAGGATGTTGAGACGCTGTCTGAGACGCTGTGGGTTGAGTGACAGGTGTGGAGGATGTTGAGACGCTGTCTGAGACGCTGTGGGTTGAGTGACAGATGCTGTACCTTCAGATAGATGACAGCGTCTGTGCCGACACCCTCCATGGAGTACAGCTTCAAATCACCCTGGAAGTACCGTGCATACAACCTGGAGATGGGGAGACCATAACCAAAACCAGCCTAGAGAGAGAGAGAGAGAGAGAGAGAGAGAGAGAGAGAGAGAGAGAGAGAGAGAGAGAGGTATGCAGATATCACTGTTAGAGTGTGTATAAAGTAAAGGTAAAATATAAACTTTTGTCTGTGTGTGCATGTTTAAGTGTGTGTGACAGTGATGAGTATGTGTGTATCTGAGTGTGTATGTGAGTGAGTGAGTGGTGTGCATGTCATGTGTGTGTGTGCGTGTGTGTGATCAAGTGTGTGTGTGTGTGTGTGTGTGGTCAGGTGTGTGTGGTCAGGTGTGTGTGTGGTCAGGTGTGTGTGTGGTCAGGTGTGTGTGTGTGGTCAGGTGTGTGTGTGTATGTGTGGTCAGGTGTGTGTGTGTGTGTGTGTGTGTGTGTGTGTGTGTGTGTGTGTGTGTGTGTGTGTGTGTGTGTGTGTGTGTGTGTGGTCAATCAGGTGTGTGTGTGTGTGGTCAGGTGTGTGTGTGTGTGTGTGTGTGTGTGTGTGTGTGTGTGTGTGTGTGTGTGTGTGTGTGTGTGTGTGTGTGTGTGTGTGTGTGTGTGTGTGTGTGTGTGTGTGTGTGTGTGTGTGTGTGTGTGTGTGTGTGTGTGTGTGTCTGTGTACCAGAGGGACAATACCAGGCTCCAGACTGGGCGTTGGGGCAGTAGAGTACGTGTAGTTAAACAGACGGTCTATCTTCCTCAGGGGGACGCCTCCTCCTCTGTCACTGATCTGGAGAGAGATTTATATCTGAGTAGCTCCTCCTGTATACAGACACATTTCAATGAGCCCCTAATTAAGCCACGAGACAGTGCAGATAGAGATAGACACCACAAAGACAACAAGAGAGCGAGAGATAGAGAGGGGGAGAGAGAGAGACAGAGAGAGAGAGAGAGAGAGAGAGAGAAGGAGAGAGAGAAAGAAAGGGAGGGAGAGAGAGATAGGCAGAGAGCGGAAAGTGTGTGTGTGTGTGTGTGTGTGTGTACTGTATGTGCGTGCGTGCACGTGCACATGTGTGTGTATTGTGTGTTACCTTAATAGACAGGTCTTCTCTCCCCAGAGTGACTTTAGCCTTCACCTCTGGTAAACCCTCTGCACTGTTCTCATGCAGCTCCACTGTCGCACGCATAGAGTTCTACACACACACACACACACACACACACGCACACACAATGACACGCACGCACGCACACACACACACACACAGACACACACACACACACACACACACACACACACACACACACACAGAGTTAATTAGCCTGGCTCAGCAGTGCTCCTTGAGTTATGGTCACATTGCAGCTTTAGTTACATTTGTAGATGATGACATTTGGAGGGCTGGTGAGTTTTAAAGGAACACACCAACTTTTGTGGAAATTTGATTTATTTGCCATCTTCCCTAGAGTCAGACAAGATGATAGGTAGCCTTCTCATCTCTGTGTTCAGTACAGAGATAGACAAGAAGATAGGTAGCCTTCTCATCTCTGTGTGCAGTACAGAGTCAGACAAGTGGATAGGTAGCCTTCTCATCTGTGTGTTCAGTAGTCAGACAAGAGGATAGGTAGCCTTCTCATCTGTGTGTTCAGTAGTCAGACAAGAAGATGGGTAGCCTTCTCATCTGTGTGTTCAGTAGTCAGACAAGAAGATGGGTAGCCTTCTCATCTCTGTGTTCAGTACAGAGAGAGAGACCCGCAGCGTGCTAGCTAGTTGACTGTGACAATGACTGGAGGTTTCCAACAACTCCAAAACTGTGTATTTATCACATACAGCAATAGGTCTATTTTACTCCAATGATTACAAACATTACCAACATAAAGAAACAAAGAAAGAAGAGTTAATTATATATGTAAATCTTGGGCGGCTGGGTGGAGTAGCGGAGATTGCGCTTGTCACCAATGCAAGAGACTCCGGTCTCGAATCCCGGTGTCAGCATTGCCTGCGGCTTGGGCCAGTCGTCATACTATCTCAATTGACAGAGGTAGCGAGTGGAAGTCGATGGGTGGGGATTGGACGTTGTGGACAGCGACTCCTACAGGTCGGTTGGGTGACGCCTGCACAGCAGAGACAGGAAGTATCGGGGGCAGCGTGAGCCTCCCACGCATTACTCCTCGCCACTGAGAGTCCGCGCTGTCTTGTGAAAAGATGCGACAGGCTGCCTCCTCGTGTACCGGAGGGGACACGTGATGCAAGGCTTCTATCCTCACTACAGCCGACCAGTGGGAGGCATAGTCTAGCAATGTTCAAGACAGGGGAGGGGAGAATTGGCAATACGAAATTGGGATGGGAGAAAAATAAGGAGAAAAAGTGGATCAAAAAAATAATATACGTAAATCTTTTCTCATATTGTTATATCCATACCTGTACCTCCCCTCCCCCCTCCCCCATGCTGCTATGACGCCCGAATTTCCTCAAGGGGATCAATAAAGGAATATCTCATCTCATCTCTTATTCAACAGCCACAGAATACAGTGAACACAGTCACAAACTCATATGTACCTGTTAGTCTATTAGTCAATCAACTGGAGGATAAATACATTGTTGTTCATTGTTGGTGGTTGTGTGTGGCTTGCTGTCTGTGTATTTAGGTTGTGTGTGGTCTGCTTACCTTAAACAGCTCAAACAGCATGTGGAAGAGGTGAGAGGGAACGTAGACCGCCTGGATGGACTTGTTAGGAGCCTTCACTGCAGCAGAGGAGGCAGGAGGTCAGACAGAGGCATAAACACACACATTTACAGAAAAACACACAAATACAGTACACACACATGCAAATAAACACACACACGCAAATAAACACACATATACAGATAAACACACACATACACGCACGCAAATACACACACATGCAAATAAACACACATTGTAATCACAGCAACTAAGTCAACACTCCAACCACATGCTATAAATAGAACGGTGCTCAGAGAGAGAACACTACAGCTTCACTTAGTAATAATCTCTGTGAGAAAACTAAGGGGCGAATTCACAAAGAATGGATTGCGCCCGCTAATAGCACCCTTAACTGCGTGGGATTGCGCCCGCTATGTGCTCCGTCTTACCATTTGGTTGCCGAAAACGTAGAACTACGTTTCTGTCGCCCGATCGTTGAGTGCCGGAAGGATAGATCTACGTTTTTCTCACGGTATTTCTTTTATTCGCTATTGCCATTCATAATTCAGCGGGGCACCTTGTGCATGCTGTACTGAATGTGTCTGAGCTGGCAGACGGTCTTATACCACCCTCTAACGCCTTCGGCCATTATTGCACCCCGTTAGAAACGGGTTTGTTTCTTTTTTCTACCGAGCTGCGGTGTGAGGGCGGGTCCTAAACACTCCGGCAAAACACACGCTTGTAGGGATGGTTTGGACTACTGACCCCGCCCGCCTGTTGAAGTGCAATGCCCAACAACGTCGGAGACAACTGGAATGGCGATGAGATAATTGGATTCTTTTTTTGCATTACATCAGAGAACAGGTAAGGACACTCTATATGAAAGCTTGCGTTGATCTGATAATTATTTCTACCGCGATTGACGCTATCTGTGTTTTATGTGTATGGCTGTTTGCCGTTGGGTTGCAGGGGGGGGGGGACCACATTGCATGCGTGCACGAGGAAGGATAATAATGATGGTCTAGCGTTGATTTCAGGAAGATCCAATAATCAGGCGAAAAATGACAACGTGTTTATTGAATTACACAAAAACGCTGTTTTAGCGTCTTTTCCCTGGAATTACTCAGAAGCAACCAAACTATATTCATATTCAAAATGGTATAAAACGGAAATGTACAGATGAAAAAAGAATCTGTTTTTTGCATGTTGACCAGAAGCAACTCACTGAGACTCGACGCCGTTATTAGACCCATAGCTATACTATAAAATATAGGTTTAGCTCTACAAACTACAACTACGTTTACATGGGGTTAATGGACGGCAAGGAAGGGGTAACTTCCCGGAAGGGGCGTGGCACTCAATGTGTTAAGGACCTATTCACTAAATATATTGCGCGGATGATATACATACTAGCGCAAACACGCCCATACGGTGTGTAATTTGCTCCTGATATCTGGCAGCGCTGTTGGCTCACGGAGCAGCTGAGTGCAATTTGCCCCTGATATGGTAAAATAGTATAAATACTGCCCATGCAACAGTATGCATGTCCTAGTATGACTGCTTGTTTCTTTTTAATCATTATATACTGTTAATATGTTATTCTCCTCTCCTTTGCCCTCTTGTACTGTAAAAAAAAAAGAAAAAAGATTGTTCTTGTTACTGACTCGTGTACATTTTCCATGTTTACGCTATAGTGTCTGCCTTATGTTGATCCTGTTTTGTAGTTTATTTTGTAGACCATGCTTACATGTACTTTGTTCATATTGTTTATGAACAATGACATGGGAGTGGAACTTTGTACAAGCCCTTTGGGCTTCGTTCCATCCTAGCACTGTTTTTAATTTTTTTTAAATAATGTGCTAAATAAATAAACTAAACTAAACTAGGACAATGGCAGACAGAAAACAGAAGCTTCAATTATCTGATCGTGAATTGGAAATCAATACTGTAGCTCTTATAGTCCTTGGGCCAAACACTTTTTTTGGTACCAATTGGGTGGGCAAATTCTAGATGTGATCTTTTTTATTCCTATACATCCCTCACCTACTGCATCAACGTGTGGTTCCTCAGCTGCACAGCCGCGGAGAGGAAGGCGCTCCAGAGGGTCGTCAATTCGGCCCAGAAAATCATTGGATGCCCTCTCCCCTCACTGGAAGAACTATACAACTCCCGCTGTCTTATGTCTTATGGCCATATGTGCACTAAACTCAGCTAGCATTTTAAACAACAATCTCTCCTGCACCCCCCCCCCCCCCCCCCCCCACGCACGCACACACAACACTAAGGGATAGTGCAATTATCTTTTATACGCCCCTGCTTATGTTTATGTTATGTCTATTATGCCTTACTCTTGTTTTTATATTTAATACTGTGTTTAGGACTGTGTTTTTTATGATCTAGGACTGTGTGACAGCTAGCACCTAGGGCTGCATTTTAAATTTCGTTGTAACACTGTAACAATGACAATAAAGATCATTCTATTCTAGATTGTGTTTTTGATATGATAGACAGTTTGGTTTTGTAGCTTATTAGTGGTTTTCTCAAAATAAGTATCCTGCCATATCTTGCTCCCCTTCATAGATGCGCTCGGGTTGTGGGGGTACTAGACATGACCATGATCACAATGTTATGCACCCGAGTCTCCTGAACACGTAGAGATAAACTCTTGAGTCCATCGGACCTTCCTACGCTGAGCTATAATGGTAACTTTCGCGCACAGACTTATTTTGCGAAAACTCCGTTTTCGTTAACCACTAATAAGCTACAAAACCAAACTGTCTATCATACATCATAGGAATAAAAAAAATCATATCTCGAATTTGCCCACCCAGATGGTACCAAATCGTTTGTCATGTCATCCCAAAATAAATTAGTTTGAGCAGACCTGTCCATGGTGCTGAGTCTTTTGGCCGAAGTTAGGCACTGTTTATTTAGGAATATTTTTAGAGATTTTATGAATTAAGTTGTATTTAATGTTTTTTTTTTTTATCCACTTTTTCTCCCATTTTTCTATATTTTCTCCCATCCCAATTTCGTATCATCCAATTCAACCCTCCCCTGTCACGGACGCTGTTTCTTGCCTCCCACAAGCCGGCTGCAATGTGGACTAAGTCATACATAGCACAAGTCCCCTCCGGTACTTGAGGTAACAGCAGTCGCATCTTTTCACCTGCGCAGCTCGATCTCTCAGTGGCGAGGAGTAACGCGTGGGAGGCTCACGCTGCCCCCGACACTTCCTGATTCTACTGTGCAGGCGCACCAACCGACCTGTAGGAGTCGCTGTCCACAACGCCCGATCCCCACCCATCAGTTTCCCACCCCCTAATATGGCCAATGTGTATTAGTACGGACGACCAGCTAAACTGAAAGCAAATGTGGAGCGCTGGGCTCGAACTGACGAGCCCAGCGTCTCCAGCATTTCGTGGCGAGTGCCTTGCCCACTACGCCACGTAGCCGCCCAAGTTGTATTTAATGTTTAGAATAGAACCCGTATTCTCATATACTCCAGAATAAACCTTTTATTGACCATGTTTCCAGCGTCTACTCCTCATGGACCTGACGAAACGTTATAAATTAAAAGTTTATTCTGGAGCATATGAGTGTGCAGGTTCTATTCTCTTTATTGTGATTATTACCTAACCCAACGGATCACCAGAGACGCTGGCCACTAATGCGCTTAGTTACCACCAATTCTCTGAAGACGTAAATAGCGTTACTGGCAATTGGCACCGATCTTTGTGAATTGGAGTGTTTTTGCAATGAGGCTCATTTGCATAGAAAGGGGCATATGTTACCTCATTTAAATACCCGCAAATAGCACCGATGCACAGAGACGCAATGCTGATGGCAACACAGTTAGCACAGTATTTCACCCTTTGTGAGGGCTTTGTGAATAGCAAGGTTTGTTTTGGGGCTATTTGCACATGCATTGCGTCAGAAAAAGCCACGCAATCCCTTTGTGAATTCACCCCTAAGCTTTCATGGAGGAGAGGAGGGATGGATGGATAGATGGATGGATGTAAGGATAGATGGATGTAAGGATAGATTGATGGAAGGATAGTTTGATGGATGGATGGAAGGATAGATAGATAGACAGACAGACAGACAGACAGACAGACAGACAGACAGACAGACAGACAGACAGACAGACAGACAGACAGACAGACAGACAGACAGACAGACAGACAGACAGACAGACAGACAGACAGACAGACAGACAGACAGACAGATAGATAGATAGATAGATAGATAGATAGATAGATAGATAGATAGATAGATAGATAGATAGATAGATAGATAGATAGATAGATAGATAGATAGATAGATAGATAGATAGATAGATAGATAGATAGATAGATAGATGGATGGATGGATGGATGATATCTGGTGACAGAAGACACACATCAAAGATATTGTAGCGCAGTAAATATGTCTTACTGTTGAACTCGTCTATCTTCAGGGCGGGAGCAGCCAGGTAATACTTCTCACACAGCATCTTGGCCATGTCGTAGGCATCTGGAAGACAAGCCACATCAGCGGGAGATGTCAGTTGATGATTCTAGGCTTCTGAAGGGCGTGTCTGCTCTAGGCGAGTTGAACACCCCAACACTGAGTTGATTTATTGGTTTATTCAGACCCAAGGTAGAAAGTACTCTACCTGGGGTCCAGAATACTAGGGTTGTTGACCTGTGGGTCCTGCCATTGCAGCCCGATCTAGCTTAGAATATGTAAATAAAGTATGGGGAAAAAGGTACATAATCTATGTTGTGTTGTAGCCATAAGTAATATATTTACGTATCGTATAAGTAATATATTATTTACATTTCGTATTGGCGAAAGTCCCCCAAAAGAAACAGCATGATCAGGAGTTGAACTAACAATGCTTGTGGTGGGGGGTGAGTGCTCTCACCACGAGCTCAAGACACCCACCCTGATACAAACACAGCAATACTTAAGAATAAACAATAATAGATCAGTTAGGAGAGTTACAAGTCGACACACGGTGGTCGGAGATCAGACTCTTAAATTCAGCGAGAGAAGGAAGAACCTTCAGCTTCAGAGTCAGTCGGAGGGAATTCCTGGTCTTGGAAGCATCAAAGGAAAAAGCAGTTTTTCCTACAGTAGTTCAGAGCAAACTGGAGGAACCCTAAGAACCAACCAGTCATTTGAACGTGTAGAATATGTTCCAAGATTCCATTCCAACAGTGTTGTGATGTAAGAGGGAAGTTTACCAACCACAACCTTTTACAAACCAGAGCAACGCAAATATTTGGTGCCTCAATGCAAAAAAGTCTGACCCGAAGAAAACACAAAACACTCAACTGACTACAGTTCCAACTCCTGCAGAATATAACCAATATAACCAGTACAATGTACTGGTCTTGTACAAAGTAAAAGAAGTACAAGAAGTCCATTTAAAAGGAACATGACAACACTATGGGAACTGTGCTTACAGTCTTCTCCAGAGTCAGACAAGAAGAAAGATACCAATTTCCTCTCTGTGCGTTCAGTAGAAAGCTTTCCAGCTTTACGCTAGCCTAGCTTAGCACAAATGAATGGCAGCAGATACGGACCGGCTAGCCTAGCTGTTGGCCAAAAACACCTCTCCCGGAGTTTTAAGCTAGGCTAGCTGGTCCGTATCCGCTTCCATTCATTTGTGCTAAGCTAGGCTAGCACAAATTAATGGAGAGAGGTGTTTTTGGCCGAGAGAGGTGTTTTTGACCAACAGCTAGGCTAGGCATTAATTTGTGCTAAGCTAAGACTAACTTGCAGCCGGATAGCTCTCTACTGAACGCACAAGGGAGGAAATTAGTATATATCTTCTTGTCTGACTCTGGAGATGACAGGAAGCATATTTTCCATAATGTCGGCGAGTTTCTTTGAGTCTCACTCAGTCTCAGTCCTCTGACCTGCTTGACTCTCGTCTCTCAGCGTTCATAAACCATGGACTCACCTCTGACCACGTCAGCCACGCTGCAGTGAGGGTCGATGCTGCCGATGTGCTTGGGGTGGGCAGGGTTGGTATCGTTGCCAAACAGAAGAGCTGGGAGGAAACATGGGACACAAATGTATCAGTACTAAATACCTATATGTCCCTATGCCATAAATGTCATGTATGTTGTGTATGTCATAAATGTCTATATGAATTGAAAATGGGGGACCCTGATGGAAACAAGACAAACGTCTTTCTCAGGTCTGCATCCCCTTAACAATTGTGTGTATTGAGCCGTACTGTATTGTACCCATTCTGCAATCTGTTAAATAAAGTTTTCATTCATTCATTCATTCACAGACAGACAGACAGACAGACAACCGTTCAATCAAGTTTACAGACATTTACCAGAAACAATATCAATGCATATTACAGTAATCCAGTAATACAACAGAGTCACTGACAGAAAGCAATTATTTGGCGTTTTTCCAAAGAAAGAAAGATGAGAGTAAATGCCGAAGGCAGTCGTTCTGGACGCAGAGTTTAAATCAACTGCAAATTATTACACTAAACTAGTAGCTTGAGGTTGTCAGCTGAGGCTAATCATGACAGATTCTCACTGGAGATGTGTATCTGACACATCCAGTCGCCTCCGGACAGGCCACGCCCCTCCGGACAGGCCACGCCCCTCAGGAACAGGCCACGCCCCTCAGGAACAGGACAGGGCAGCAACACAGGGAATAGATCCTTGGAGGACACGGACAGCTGATGGCTTTATTTCTGGTGCATAATTGACTGGAACTGGAACGGACTCGATGCTGATGAGGATGCAGTCGGTGTGTTGAAACATCAGTCAAGTTATGCACCAGAAATGAGTAAGTAAGTAAATAAGTTATACTTTATTAATCCCTGTGGGGAAATGACCGTCTGTAACCACGTCTGGGCCGTGGGCACAGACATGCACCCTGGGACCGACTCCAGCTGTAATGCCACTGCCTCTGCCAAGGGCCACGGCAGGAGTGTGTACCTACTAGCATGACACGAGATAAGACTTCCAGTGGGGGACGTTCTGGAGTCATAGCAGCGCAGGGGAGCGGAAGTACAGGCAGGGTAATACAAATAAAATATAACAATACAAAGTATAGTAGATAATAAAAAAAAGATAAAGATAAAAGTCTGATCTGTTGAACAGGTGAGACATATCAATATCTCAATATCTGAAATGAATTATAATAAAAATGAAAAAGGAAACTAACCTTAGTTCGTACTGTCTTTTACTATCATGCACTTTTCCACTAAATACTCGTCCTTACTACCTACTATACTAATACTGTATGTCTTTACTACTATGCACTCAACACTGCAGCACTCAAGTTTCAACACTGTTTGATGAACATTGTTACTCAGCTGAAAGAGTCGTAACTTCCTGCTGACCTGTTGTACAGAACTTGTAAGTCGCTTTGGATAAAAGTGTCAGCTACATTACTAAATGTAAATGTAAATGTAGGCTATGTCGCGGGGATATTTTCCCTATCTGGTGTGTGTCTTTTTTATCATTTAGCTGAACGCTTTTATCCAAAGCGACTTACAGATTGAGAAAAACAAGTCAGTAGGAAGGGTACAACTCTGGCAGTTAAAGGTCAGTGGCTGTGTTTGTCAAATAGTGTTGAACTTGAGTGTTACACTGAGTGCATAGTAGTATAGACATATTAGCATGCTAGGTAATAGTACAAGTGTAGTAGCATAGTAGTATAGACATATTAGCATGCTAGGTAATAGTACAAGTGTAGTAGCATAGTAGTATAGACATATTAGCATGATAGGTAGTAGTATAAGTGTAGTAGCATAGTAGTATAGATGCATTAGCATGATAGGTAGTAGTATCACACACATAATAAACCTCTCCATAAAACAGGGACACGTACCCAAAGACTTCAAAATTGTGAGAGTAACCCCCCTGCACAAAAAGGGCAGCAAATTAGACCCAGGCAACTACTGCCCTGTTTCTATTCTTACCTCCATCTCGAAAGTCATGGAAAAAATAGTATACGAACAGGTCGAAAAGTACCTCGCGGAAAAAAATCTAATCTTCGAATTCCAATCTGGCTTCAGAACATCCCACTCCACTGACACATGACTTCTCTATTTGAACGACCACATCAAACAAGAGGTGGACGCGGGCAAATACTGCGGCATGGTCATGCTGGACCTACAAAAAAGGCCTTCGACACTGTCAATCACTCCATTCTGATTGACAAGCTAAAAGCAATTGGTTTTGATAGTCTATCAGTGAGCTGGGTGCAATCCTACCTGGAGGGGAGGGAACAGATGGTGGAGGTAAACGGTACCCTATCCCCCCCCCCCTCCCAGTGAGCTGTGGTGTTCCACAAGGAAGCATACTAGGACCACTACTGTTCCTAATTTATGCAAATGACATGTCGTCAGCTTGTGACTGCAACTTGTTCCTGTTCGCGGACGACTCAGCCCTGCTGGTTTCTGACAAGAACAAGTTACAGGTTGAAAAAACCCTCAGCTCGGAACTAGGCAAAATCTGCACCTGGCTCGCTAACAACAAACTATCATTACACCTGGGTAAAACAGAGTCCATTCTCTTCGGTTCAAATAACAAACTCAGCAAGGCCGACGGCTTCTTAGTTACAGTGGGTGACAATATTGTCACAAGGAAAGATGAAATTACATACCTAGGTTCCATCCTAGAGGCTAATCTTTCCTGTGACAAAATGGCATCCAATGTAATAAAAAAAAGTCAACCAACGAACTAGATTCTTGTACCGGATCTCCTCTCTGGTAAACAAGAATACCCTGAAGACTCTGGCAGGAGCACTCATGGGTGGCGCAGCGGACATTGCACTCGTCACCAACACAAGAGACACCGGGTTCGACTACGGCTGTCGGCGCTGCCTCCAACTTGGGCCAGCCGTCATACTAATTCAATTGGCAGAATTAGGGTGGTAATCTGGACATTGTGGACAGCGACTCCTACAGGTCGGTTGGGGGTAGGCTTGGGCGGTATGACGGTATACCAGGGTATTTAGAAATCCCGACGGTATTGAAAATCAATACCGTCAAAACGGAGTTTTGTTGTAGTGCACACACGCGCCAGCAGAGGGCGAGACCAGTCCTCACTAGTGGAGCGAGCCATGCAGAAGCTGGTTGTCTACACACAGGAGGAGGAGGAGGAGGGGAACCCCGCTTCAGTGGGGGAAATTAAATGAGACACGCTTACTGTTGCTGGTGCTGCGGGCTAACTGGCTATTCTGAGAGCTAACTGTTGTGTATGATCACAACGGTGTTCACGCTTTACGGTAATGTTGCGACAGTGCTGTGAAAATACCGTAAAGCGTTGTGGTAACGAGAGTGTGTGTTGTTGTGTGTAGGATGCTGCGGGCGAACTGCTACCATTCTGAGAGCTTAACGTTAGCACTAGCATGCTGCGGGAGAACTGCTACCATTCTGAGAGCTTAACGTTAGCACTAGGATGCTGCGGGCGAACTGCTACCATTCTGAGAGCTTAACGTTAGCACTAGGATGCTGCGGGCGAACTGCTACCATTCTGAGAGCTTAACGTTAGCACTAGGATGCTGTGGGAGAACTGCTACCATTCTGAGAGCTTAACGTTAGCACTAGGATGCTGCGGGCGAACTGGCCATCTCCGTGATTTGTTTACTTGGTAACACGGGTTGTGTGTATTGAGCTGTACTGTATTGTACCCATTCTGCAATCTGTTAATACAATTTTCAATCAATCAATCAATCAATCAATCAGTATAAGTATAGTAGCATAGTACTAGTAGTATAGGTACATAATAGTAAAAAGGCAGTAAAAAGGTTCATGCATTTCGCATGCATACAGGGTGTGAGTACATGTGAGACTCACTGTGCTGGTTGATCAGCATGCGGAAGGAGATGCGGTTGGTATAGAAGCGGTCCAGGAAGTACTGGATGTTGCTGCTGATGAACGGGTCAAAACCAAACTTCTCCTTGTACTCTATGACCCCCTGGGCCATGGTGGGAACCACATCATTGTGACGGTTACGTATCTCTATCAACAGGTCCAGGAAGCTGGGAGGGAGGGAGCGAGGGAGGGATGGATGGATGTCAAGTCAAGTCAAGTCAAGAGTTTTATTTGTCACGGCATACAAGTATACAATGAAATGCGGGTGGTCTTGCCCGCAACGATGTGCAATACAGTGGTACAACATATAATAGAATCCAATAGAACAACATTGTGCAATAAACAGGTGGATGGATGGATGGATGGAAGGTGGATGGTTGGTTGGGTGGGTGGGTGGGTGGGTGGGTGGGTGGGTGGGTGGATGGATGGTTGGGTGGATGGATGGAAGGTGGATGGTTGGTTGGTTGGGTGTGTGGGTGGGTGGGTGGGTGGATGGGTGGGTGGGTGGGTGGATGGTTGGGTGGATGGTGGATGGTTGGTTGGGTGGGTGGGTGGGTGGGTGGATGGATGGTTGGGTGGATGGATGGTTGGGTGGATGGTGGATGGTTGGTTGGTTGGGTGGGTGGGTGGGTGGGTGGATGGATGGATGGATGGTTGGGTGGATGGTTGGTTGGGTGGGTGGGTGGATGGATGGTTGGGTGGATGGATGGATGGAAGGTGGATGGTTGGTTGGGTGGGTGGGTGGGTGGATGGATGGTTTGGGTGGGTGGATGGATGGAAGGTGGATGGATAATACAAAAACATGGAAAGAAGGAGAAATATGTCAAAATTGATCATTCACATACAGACCAAACACGGCAACCTACTTGGGTTATACGTGGATTCACCATTACATCTAAACATTTAAATTCCATGTGGACAACATTGTCTCCAAGTTGCAACAGATAATTGGCTTCCTATACAGAAACACAACCAGCTTTCCTTTGATAGTAGGAAGAGAGTTGTTGAAGCAGTTTTCTTATAGACATGCTGCGGCCTCAGCCCTCAAATCCCTCGTCAGACGTATGAGGATTAGTAAAATTAAGCTAATGTTGATATTGTCCCTGTTGATTCACAAACCATCTCACATGGATTTAACATTAACACTGATCCAAAACACCAGACAGTCAGCTAACAGTCAAGACAACAAGCAGCAACAGACTAAGCTCACTGTCCCGACACCTAAAGCAATCGCCAGAGGCTTTTTGATTACTGGTGATACTTTTACTCATCACTGCATCCTGTCTGTGTGATAAGGTGGGTTGGTCTTCTCTATCAGAGAGGTGAAATAGGTATTGATATCTGTTTATCTTTAAGGCCATTTATGGGAAGATTGCTACCATATATCACAATGATGGACCTTATCTCAAATGATTGGCTTAAGGTCCCACAAGGTCATTCTGAACTTGGCAGGCTTTTTGTTCTGATGCACCAGCTTCCTGGAATGATCTTCAACTCTAAATCAATACCCACTTTCACTACCCCACCTTCCCTTTTTTTTATCTACTTTTTCTCCCCATTTTTCTATTTTTCTCCCGTCCCCAATTTCGCATTGTCCAATTCTACCCTCCCCTGTCTCGAACGTTGTTAGGCCATGCCTCCCACAAGCCGGCTGCAATGTGGACGAAGCCTTGCATCACGTGTCCCCTCCGGTACTCGAGGAGGAAGCCGTCGCATCTTTTCACCTGCACAGCGCGATCTCTCAGCGGCGAGGGTCTGCGTGGGAGGGACACGCCGCCCCCGTCGCTTCGTGATTCTACTGCGCAGGCGCACCAACCGACCTGTAGGAGTCGCTGTCCACAACGTCCGATCCCCATCCACCGGCTTCCCACCCCCTAATACTGCCAATTGTATTAGTATGAACGACCAGCCAAGCTGGTAGCAACGCTACTGCGTTGGTGGCAAGCGCCTTGCCCACTGCGCCACCTAGCCGCCTCCTTCCCTTCCTTTCCTATGGACAATTTAAGAACATGATCACAAACCTCCCTACCTCAGTTTTAATTTAAATGTATCTCTCTTTCTTCTCTTTGCACCTGTGTTTTTATCCTATTTATGCAAATCAAATGTTATTCCTTTTATATGTACTTGAACTGGCATTGCAAATTAGGGTAAAGCCTCAATGTTCATTTAGAAAATAATAAGGTTTCAATCAATTATCTGATGGTAAATCAGTCAAAACCAAGGCCAAACTCACTAACAATTTGCCAGTCAGTTGAAGAGATTATTATCTATCAGTTGTAATCATTGACGGCCGGCAGCCAGACTTCCTATCAGCCCGTCTCATCTAAATCCCCAACTATCCGTGTCTATCTGTCATGCAGGTCTGTCTGTCACGTGACAGAAAACAACTGTTGTATAAACAACACACTTGGCCGGTGTACCTGTTCCGTCGGCAGAGGAGCTGTGTTTATTACCAAGGATTAGGTTCAGTCCACTGTGACTGAAGGACCAGGACATAACGCCTCGACCACCATGCGGTAGCTGCATGCGTGACATACCGTAGACCCTTGTCCTACACTTCTGTTTAGCTGGATGGTTCACATACTTATATGTAAGCTATTGTATAAATCCTATCACACAAAAGGTCAATATTATTGTGCCCAGAGATGGTGTAGTGGTTAAGACCCCACATCTGGATCTACTAGCCCTTCTGAGCACACCACACTACCACCTTAAGTCCACAGAAAACAAATCATTCTCCTCATCTGCTCCCCGTCTCTGGAATCAACTCCCATTACACATCAAAGAAGCCCCATCCATAGAAACATTTAAGTCCCACCTCAAAACCCACCTGTTCAATCTTGCATACCCTCACTCCTGACCCTCCAACACCCTGCATCACTTACATTTTCACATCTGTACACACCTATATTTTAGTATTATTATTTATTAAAAATGTTCTCTCTGTCTTGTCTCTAAGCTGTCTCCCTCTCTCTGTATTATCCCCACCATGTCGTCATTGTGAAAGTCCATGTACTGTGTTTGTCCATGTACTGTGTTTGTCTGTATGCTATAATGCCATGTATGTAAAGCGCTTTGGGATGCCTTATGTAAGGCGCTATATAAAATAAATGTATTATTATTAGTATTACTGGCCTGGGATCAGATCCCACCAGAACCTCTCAGGCTTCCTACTGTCTCAATAAAGAACCTTCTCTCCTACTCTGTCTCCATCTCAGACTTCCTACTGTCTCAATAAAGAACCTTCTCTCCTACTCTGTCTCCATCTTCATCTCAGGCTTCCTACTGTCTCAATGAAGAACCTTCTCTCCTACTCTGTCTCCATCTCAATCTCAGGCTTCCTACTATCTCAATAAAGAACCTTCTCTCCTACTCTGTGTTACTTATAGGTGTTAACTGATAGGATGACTCACTCATCCAGAGCATGAGGGTCCTCTGGCTTCTTGTTCTCATATCCCAACAGCTCCACGAAGCTCTGCATGTACCTAAAGACACACACACACACACACAGAGAGAGACATTTGTAAGAGGGTGTTCAAATCTCATTTTGCACATGCACACAGTATCTCTTTTCCTAGTAGACACACATAAACACACATTCCTTCATTCTGACATTCATACCACAAAGGCACACTATCATCTTACAGCGGAAGAGCCTGTCGGCTGTATTGATGTGTGTGTGTGTGTGTGTGGGGGGGGTATGGGTACTGTATGTGTATTGGGGTGTGTGTGCGTAGTGTGTGTGGGTGGGGGCTTGTCTTACCATTTCTGGACCAGTCTGACGGAGGGTTGTGGGGGCGTGTCTTACCACTTCTGGACCAGTCAGATGGAGGGTTGTGGGGGCGTGTCTTACCATTTCTGGACCAGTCTGATGGAGGGCTGTGGGGGCGTGTCTTACCACTTCTGGACCAGTCTGACGGAGGGCTGTGGGGGCGTGTCTTACCACTTCTGGACCAGTCGGATGGAGGGCTGTGGGGGCGTGTCTTACCACTTCTGGACCAGTCGGATGGAGGGCTGTGGGGGTGTGTCTTACCACTTCTGGACCAGTCTGACGGAGGGCTGTGGGGGCGTGTCTTACCACTTCTGGACCAGTCGGATGGAGGGCTGTGGGGGCGTGTCTTACCACTTCTGGACCAGTCGGATGGAGGGCTGTGGGGGCGTGTCTTACCACTTCTGGACCAGTCGGATGGAGGGCTGGCTGAGCAGGTTGTCAGGCAGCAGGTTGACCTCTCTCATGGTGTTGGCCAGTCGTACCGGCAACTCCTTCCTCAGGAACATGTAGGACGTCTTCTCACACGCATTCTCCCTGCCTGAGAGACAGAGACACCGAGGACATTACGTCAACATATTCACCTCAGAGTCACCAAATACATTAAGTCAATATATTCACCTTAGAGACAGCAAAGACATTAAGTCAACTTATTACATGGCGTTTTAACATTCGCCGAAATGCTTGATTGTGATTGGTCAATAGCCCCCGACAGCGGTGAATTATTTTTCGATAACCACCAGTGATTATTGTTTTTCGCAGCTGGAGTAATCAAGCCCCACTGACACACACTGTTTCAGTGCAATCAGACACACCTGCCGGGCTGCCCACGATAATAATAATCACTTTATTTGGGCTGACAGAGCCACAGAACAACTGCGTCTGCATTTGATCTCGTCTTGTCGATTTTGTAAAATGAATTAGGTATATTGTTAGTAAGTTAGCCATGTAATAAGCGGGATAATGTATAGCTATACTCAGTCATCATCGCAAAATAATTGACCTTCACTGACGTTTAAAACACCTCGCCGAGGCGCCTCTGTATTTTAAACTCTGTGTCGGTCAATTATTTTGCGACAATGACCTCGTAGCTATACATTATCCCTTACATATTCACTTTAGAGACACCAAAGAGAAAACACCAGTGTTATACACCCAGTATTACAACACCTGCTGAACTGTGTGTGAAGGAGCCGGCTAGAGTGAAAGCAACAGCAGAAACAACGTATGATCGTACACAGAGAGAGAGAGAGGTGGGGGGAGGGAGAAAGAGAGAGAGAGAGAGAGAGAGAGAGATAGAGAGAGAGAGAGAGAGAGAGAGAGGGAGAGAGAGTCCTGTCTGCGATGCCAGCACTCTATGAGAAAGGAGAGAGAGAGAGAGAGAGAGAGAGAGAGAGAGAGAGAGAGAGAGAGAGAGAGAGAGAGAGAAACAGGGAGAGCCCTATGTGTGACACCAGCGCTCTATGAGAATGGAGAGGAGAGAGAGAGAGATAAGGACTGGAGTAATAATGTAATGTAATCTTGTAATCGATGTAATCTTCCTATTATAGCTCAGAGGGTGTGAAAATGTCGAGCATATCAAATATTTATGATCTATGGGTCATAAATATGTGTACATCCAAAACTGATTGGGCAGATTATAGTGTTAGATTACTAGGATAATGTTTATCTTGCTCTTAGATGAGCTTAACTACTACAATATTATAGTTGTTTGTTGATTTATCTCCTCCAACGTGTCTGTTCTTCAATGAACTTAACCTTTATTTAACCAGGCAGGTCAATTAAGAACAAATTCTTATTTACAAAGACGGCTTGGTGAGAGGACAAAATGACCTCTCAAATGGTAACAGGGAAGAAACGATACATACATCACAGAGATAAGGGAATTAATTAAAACACACATCAAACCACAAACAACCAAATAAAATTACATGGTATGTAATACAAACAGACAAATTACAGTTAAAAGGCTGGGTAACAGTTGCAGGTGTGTGTAAGTCCTTAAAAGTAGTGAGGGGGATCAATTTGTCCACGTCTTTTGCATCTCGTTCCAACTGCTGGGAGCAGCAAATTGGAAGGAGGCTTTGGGCTTCGTGAGATAGTTCCAAAGAACACGTTTTTTAATCTTCACAAGACCGCATTCTTACTGTCTCCTGACCCCTGACCCACACAAAACACTAATCTAGGATAATGAGGAAGTATTCCATCACAAGGTTAGGTCATAGGAACATTTTCACCCGAGTCAGCCTGAAGTCCGGAACTGTGGGTGATCTACAGTGACTCTACCAGGGGAACGACACACACTGTCTGACGATATACTGCTCACTGAGTCAGTGGTTCCTTCTCCACCTTTTTGGCTCGAGACAGAATGGAGAACTTTGACACCAAGATTTTCATCGTCCTATTTCAAGCTATTTCACTTGACATTTGACCATATTATTACTAGACAAGTTATTAGACCATGTTTACTCAAACATCGTGGATGCATATATAAAGCTGTTCCCCTCCCCCACATGGGGCAATCAGATCACGTTTCTCTGTTCCTCTAATTACCCGAGTACAGTACACTCATCAAGCGTGTGAAGCCCTCAGTTAGAACAGTCAAAGTATGGCCTGAGGGGGCAGCCTCTGAGCTGCAGCACTGGTATCAACACACACACTGGAGTATGTTTGCCACCCAGGCCACCCTGGACTCCCACACTGATATTGACTCTTACACCTCCTCCGTTGTTGATTACATCAACTTCAAAATGGACAGTGTCACCACTCATAAACAGATCACTCCATTCCCCAATCAGAAGCCGTGGATGAACAGAGAGCTCCGTACACTACTAAAGGCATGTGACACTGCTTTTAGATCTGGTGACACTGTTCAGCCATGCAGGGCTAACCTGAATAGGGGAATCAAGCGGGACGAGCACAGCCACAAGCGAAAGGTTGAAGAGCACTTCAATAACTCCGACCCCCCGACGCATGTGACAGTGCATCCAGGACATCATGGATTACAAACCCACCAACAACTCTCGCCCCAACCACTGACCCCTCCCTCCCCCATGAGCTGAATAACTTTCATGCCCGATTTGACAGGGACAACCAGGAGGCGCCCATCAAGGCTGCCCTCCCCCAACCCCTCACTCTCTCCCCCACTGATGTGTGTACGGCACTGAGCAGGACTAATGCATGTAAGACAGCTGGCCCTGATGGCATCCCTGGCCGTGTGCTCAGGAACTGCACTGAGCAGCTGACCGAGGTCTTAACTGACATCTTCAACCTGACACTAGCCCAGGCAGTTGTCCCAGCGTGCTTTAAAACCACCTCCATTGTGCCAGTGCCAAAAGACTCCTCTGCCTCGAGCCTCAATGACTTCTGCCCTGTTGCACTCACCCCCATTATCATGAAGTGCTTCGAGAGGCTGGTCCTGGCTCACCTCAAATCTGGCCTTTCACCCTCACTGGACAGTCACCAATTCACATACCGTAAGAACAGGAGCACAGAGTGCTACATTCTGCCCATGAGAGCAATACCGATGTGAGAATGCTGTTCATCGACTTCAGCTCAGCATTTAATGCCATCATCCCCTCCAAACTGGGTGACCTCGTGGAAACCAAGGACCTCGACATCAACCCCTCTGTCTTTAACTGGATACTAGACTTTCTAACTAACAGACCCCAGTTTGTTAGGATAGACAATCTCACCTCCTCCACCCTCACCCTGAACAGCGGCGTCCCGCAAGGCTGCCTGCTGAGCCCCCTCCTCTACTCCCTCTTCACCCACGACTGCACTCCTGTACATGGCACCAACACCATTATCAAGTTTGCAGATGATACAACGGTGGTGGGCCTCATCAAAAACAATGATGAGTCGGCCTATAGGGAGGTGGTCCAGCACCTGGCGGCGTGGTGCGCCGACAACAACCTGGCCCTCAACACCAACAAAAGCAAGGAGCACATCGTGGACTTCAGGGAGACTAGAGCCAGCGCCCCGTCCACATCAACGGGACGGAGGTTGAGCGTGTCTCCAGCTTCCAATTCCTGGGAGTCAACGATGAGTATATTATTTAATATTAGTATACATATTGATATTACAGTTCTGTACATACATCTGATTAGCACTACACCCAGTAAATATATTTTATACCCAGTTCAATCACCTGTACATTGTATATTACTATTGCACTTTACTGTTAAATTTGCACTCTGTAAAAAAAAAAATTATTATCTTTTTCCTCCTTCTTTTTTCCATTTTCCAACATTTTCCCCTTCCTGGTCGTTGCGCACTCTACCCCCTACCGTCGGTCTGGGAGGGCGGAGACCATCACATGCTTCCTCCGACACATGTACCCAGCCCACCACTTCTTTTTACCTGGCAGCATAGACTCTCACTGAGAGAGTGTAACGTGTGGAAGGTCACACTACCTCTCTTGTATTCAATCAATCAATCAATCTTAGATCCTTCCCTCGCTGTGCAGGAGCCCTGACCGAACTGTAGGAGTCGCTGTCCACAACGACCCGGACCCACCCACCGGCTTCCCTCCCGCTGACTCTGCCAATTGATTGATTGATTGATTTGATTGAAAACTTTATTAACAGATTGCAGAATGGGTACAATACAGTACAGCTCAATACACACAATTTTTAAGGGGATGCAGACCAGAGAAAGACTTTCGTCTTGTTTACATCAGGGTCCCACATTTTCAATTCATCAGGACATATATGACATACATGACATACAGATAGACAGTACTGCTACATCTATACATGTATGACATACCAGATTTGCAAATACAGTACTGTTTGTGATACAAAAAAAGTCCAGAAAAGGAGAGTGGTTTTGAAAGTCGAGCCAGTATGACGGCCGGCCAAGCCGGAAGCAACACTGACAGCTGGATTCGATACCAGTGTCTCTTGCGTTGGTGACGAGTGCCTTGTCCGCTGCACCACCCAGCCGCCCTAAATTTGCACTATTTTTTTTACTTATTTTTGTTGTACTGTACTTACATTTACATTTTGTCATTTAGCTGACGCTTTTATCCAAAGCGACTTATAAGTTCTGTACGACAAGTCAGCAGGAAGGGTACAACTCTTTCCGCTGAGTAACAATGTTCATCAAACAGTGTTGAAACGTGGGTGCTGCAGTGTTGAGTGCATAGTAGTAAAGAAAGATATGTTAGTATAAGAGGGCCCACAATGTTCCCCTGGTAAAGGAATTCCTTTAAAACTGTTACAACCTGTACATTGTATACTATTGCACTTTACTCTTACATTTGCACTCTGGTTGGATGTCAAACGTATTTTTGTACTGTGTTGTACTGTACTGTACACTGTAAAACAAAACAAACGTTTTTTCACAGGATATTCATTGTATTATTTTACAGCTTACCTTTGTTTTTCTACTTTAAGTGTAAATACCATAAAAATACAGTAAATTACCTTTGATCAAAATATTAACCATTAAATAAAGGTTGTAATCTGTAAATGATTTTACTGTAATTTGACAGTAAGTATTTGGAAACGGTTGCTGCCAGACATTTACCGTTATTTTACAGTCTTCTAAATCAAATTGAACTCTGTTAACAGTGTACTGTACCCCCCCCCCCCCTCAATGTACAGTTTTGCTTGTTTATACAGTGTGCCCCCCCCCCCCAACCACCTCCAATGTAAATTACCCAGTATGGTTGTCAATATCCCAATGTACCCAACCCCCCCCACCCAACCTCCTCCAATGTACAGTTTCTACGTCAAATGTATATACTCCCTTTTCTTGACTCCTTCTGTATCACAAACAGTACTGTATTTGCAAATCTGGTATGTCATAAATGTATAGATGTAGCAGTACTGACTATCTGTATGTCATGTATGTCATATATGTCCTGATGAATTGAAAATGGGGGACCCTGATGTAAACAAGACGAAAGTCTTTCTCTGGTCTGCATCCCCTTAACAATTGTGTGTATTGAGCTGTACTGTATTGTACCCATTCTGCAATCTGTTAATAAAGTTTTCAATCAATCAATCAATCAATCAGACTTGTGCTGTATGATGTCAATACATTTGAATTGAATTTAATCTAATCTAATCTAATCTTATCAGATTTGGGCCACCAGCCTTGGCGCGCGCGAGAGAAATTGATGAACTCGAGACCCGAACAAGTGTCGCACGCGCTCGTCCCCCACGCAGCCCGCTGGACACGCATCCCGCCCACAGCTGGGGAGGGTCACACATGACGTCACATCTGGTTGATCACGCTTAATCAGTGCGATTGGATTAAGAAAGAAAGGCGTCCAGCCACACAGTCTGCAGAACTCACTCACCCACCCTGTCACAATCTGTTGCATCTCTCGTTTCAGAGTCACGAAGGCTATTAAAGAGTCTAATTTTGGTATTGTATCCTTGTTTATTAAGCATGTCTGTGTCTGTGCGCTATGTAATAGTAGATAATAACAGTAAAGGCAGTTGAAATGTGTGATATAGGCCCCATGTGTCCCGGGGAACCAATTCAGATCATAAATATAATTATGTTTCATGAAACTGTTCATGCCAGTTTTCTATAATAGGATATAGCTATAGCAGGTGAAACAAGCCCTGGTGAGCAAACATGCTGTCAACAACAATAATAAGAACAACATGGCCCTTGGCCTTGAGTCTTTATCCTCGACCAGCAACAGATCAGAGAGAGAGAGAGAGAGAGAGAGAGAGAGAGAGAGAGAGAGAGAGAGAGAGAGAGAGAGGGAGAGGGGGGGGGATTACAGAAGATGACAGCCCCCAAGACATGTCCTCCCTACTCACCAAAATCCAAGAACTGCTTGATGGAGAGTGGGGAGGGGGAGAACCTGGAATAGTAGTCGATCTTCGGGCTGCTGGCGTTCTTCAGGAGAGACAGAAACACCCTCATCGTGAAAACGTGGGATGATGATGTGTCTGTCAGTCAGAATGGAAATAAATAACACCGCGGACCCCCTCCTCCTGCTCATCCAAGAACAACACTGACACGCTGCAGCATTATTCTCTGTCAAAAGTCCGCATTTGACATTTCTGGTCCAGACGGGTGACAATAACAATATGCATGTCCATGAGGTTGACTAATAGAAGAAAGAGCTGCTGTTGTCTCGTTGTTGCAACATTGTAACGACATCGCGAGTCAACCGAACCTGACTAAGTACCGTCGGAGCTCCGCGCTGATTGGATTAGAACCAAGAGACTCTGAAAAGAAGGAGGGTCGTGACGTCAGAATGCCAACCTTTTATGCTTTGAATTGAATGATGAATGAAAACTTTATTTAACAGATTGCAGAATGGGTACAATACAGCACAGCTCAATACACACAATTGGTAAGGGGATGCTGACCAGAGAAAGACGTTTGTCTTGTTTACATTTTCAATTCATAGTGAATTTCTTTCTTTTTTTGCTCTTGGTGTCAGTTCTATTGTAGCCTGTATTTAAATTAAAAATATATTTAACCAGGCAGATCTATTAAAATAAAAAATATATAGTAGCTATCTTCTTTTATTTATTTTTAAATTTATTGATTGATTGATTGATTTTATTGTGGATTAGAGACATCATCCAAGGGATAAAAACATGATAAAATCCAAGCACTTATTTCCATCATGGTGTCCCTGGTATTAAAAAACAGGACATACACCAACATAAAACAACATCATAACATTATACTCATTATTATACTTAGTTGTACTTATTTTATTGCACATAGCGCAGAGAGTTTGTTTATTGTATATTAATACCTGCTTTTTATTCTGTAAATTGTTGCTTTTTTTATTCCATTCATTATTATGTGTGGAGCAAACGGAGAGAATTCCATTGTAATTGTTGCGTTATGGCAAATAAAACGATCTGAATCTGAATCTGAGGAAATAAACATCAACCAACATATCAAACGTTAGTAGCCGATGTGCGTTCATGACGTGTGTGACCCATCCTTCTTCTTTTATACTTTCCTTGATTAAAACCCGGAATTGAGGTGAACGTCGACTATAGCGCATTGGAGGGATGCTGCTCCTGTACTGTGGATGGTGTACATGCCAGTTATAACCTATTACTCTAACCTGATGATACATTAACCTATAACGATACAGTTCATGACCCCATAGCACTCATGTCATGGGTATGGTACATTTAGCTCATATAGTATTTGCTGTTGCATTCAATAAATTATATTTTTGCACAATTACAGAGGGTTTAAATTAAACAGCTGTAGCCTAATGTTTTGTTGCAATGTTACGTTTTGTTACATATAGTCTATATTAAATGTATCATACACATACATTATGTATGTGTAAAGCCGACATTAGATGACACGTTTGAAAAACGTTCAGTGACTCTGGGTCAATTAATCTGGATCATAGGATTATATTTTAGTCCAAATTATTAACCGTTTGTTTAGGTTATATTGTTACTCCCCCCATATAGTTGTGTTGTTATCAGTTCCGTTGGGTTGGGTGTGTCTACCACACCCAATGAGATAATCATGATCTTAAAGAACTCTGCTCAAGGTCATGATGGGATCAAAAGCAGTCTCTTCAAAGAAACTATTGATTATATCATCCATCCTCTAACTCATATTCTATCATTATCCCTTCAATCCGGTATCATCCCTCACAACCTCAAAATCGCCAAAGTCATACCAATTTATAAATCTGGAGACCCAAAGGACTTTGGCAATTACCGTCCTATATCTATTTTGCCCTGCTTTTCAAAAGTCTTAGAGAAACTGGTATACTCAAGAATCTCTAACCATCTAACTATGAACAACATCCTGTTTAACCACCATCAGTATGGTTTCCGTAAAAAATACTCCACAGAACATGCATTGCTACAGCTCGTCAATACCATCTCCTCAGCACTTGATGACAAAAAAATTGCTATTGGTGTCATTCTAGATCTGAGCAAAGCTTTTGATACTGTCAACCACAACATTCTCATCTCTAAACTCAATAGATATGGTGTTCAGGATATTGCCCTCAAGTGGTATACAACAGAGAGCAGTTTGTGTCATCCAATGGATGCTCATCTGTTAAATCAAGGATCCTCTTCGGGGTTCCAGGTTCCATTCTGGGCCCTTTATTATTTTTAATTTACATTAATGATTTGGCTATGTCTTGTAATACTCTACTCCCATTATTATTCGCGGATGACACCAATCTCTTAGCTACTCATCATGAGTCATGACTTCAAGTCCCTGATTGTATGCGTGAATGAGGAACTTGAAATAGTCTCTTAACTGGTTTCAATGCAACAAGCTTATTATAAATGTCAATTTTTTTTACTTCATGGTCTTTTGCAACAAAAATAAGTACTACTCTAAAGAAGAATCTAAAATATTAATTAATGGAAATGAAATTCTCCAAGTGCCTTTCACAAAATGTTCAGGAGTTACTATAGATGAATGGTTAAATTGGCATAATCACATTGACAAAAAGTCAATGATGATGCTTGGAATTTTGAGAAAAGTCTGCCCTATGATACATCCCTCTGCCCATCTAACCTTGTATTATAGCTTTTTATTTCCTTACCTTAACTACTGTAATATAGTCTGGGCTAAATAAATAAACTAAAAAACTACCACTGAATTCTACTCCCACCTAGCGGTAGAAACATGATACTGCAGCCTGGCTACATGGTACTGCAGCCTGGCTACTAATAGAAGAATGACCTTTGTCATTCAATGACCCTACCAGTGATACCACTCTCTATGTAACAAATACAACAAATAAAAACAACACAGATCAAGCTGTTGGGTGTTTAAAAAGCTCTTATTATACAAACGGAGGACGGTACATAATACAGTTTCCGATAATACAATTCCCATGGTTACAGTAGAGAATAGATATGCGAGATAAAAATATACAATCAGTCTTGTGTGACAGTTATATGTAACACTGTCTCATGTCTGGGTCAAAGTAAGGCATATGGGGACAGGTAAGGCTGGGCGATATGGGAATAAATAAATATAATATTCAATCAAATATAATATTTTTATATAATGATATACAGAATAGCACAATATCTGCTTAGTTTATGGTAAATCACATGTTCAAAATCCAATTGATGTTCATCCTATTGGACTGACTGCAGGGTAATGGGAAGTATCACTTTGTGGAAAATCAAGAGTTCTCGTTGATTAACAAAACACACGTCTCACAATTCACGATATCCCAAAGAAGAAAATCCCTTGATACGATAACACAGATAAGTAGATAAATGGTAAATACCGGTACATTACCCAGCCCTAGATGAGGGCCATACATTAACCCCCTCTGATGAATCCTTAGGGTCTTTTCCACTTGAGAAAATTAAACAGTGATTTTTTCCCAGAAGGCACAAGCTGAGGTCAAGTAAATCCTAGTTGATCCCACTGGATAAGATGTGAGTGACAGGTGTGTGACCTGTCATTCCTCCAGAGATGTGAGTGACAGGTGTGTGGCCCATCAGTCCTCCAGAGATGTGAGTGACAGGTGTGTGGCCCATCAGTCCTCCAGAGATGTGAGTGACAGGTGTGTGACCCATCAGTCCTCCAGAGATGTGAGTGACAGGTGAATCAGTCCACCAGAGATGTGAGTGACAGGTGTGTGGCCCATCAGTCCTCCAGAGATGTGAGTGACGGGTGTGTGACCTGTCATACCTCCAGAGATGTGAGTGACAGGTGAATCAGTCCACCAGAGATATGAGTGACAGGTGAATCAGTCCACCAGAGATGTGAGTGACAGGTTTGTGACCCATCAGTCCTCCAGAGATGTGAGTGACAGGTGAATCAGTCCACCAGAGATGTGAGTGACAGGTGTGTGACCCATCAGTCCTCCAGAGATGTGAGTGACAGGTGTATCAGTCCACCATAGATGTGAGTGACAGGTGTGTGACCTGTCATTCCTCCAAAGATGTGAGTGACAGGTGTAACCTGTCACTCCAAAGCTTTGGAGAGGGTTGGTAAATCTGTGACCCAGAACAGAACAACAACAACAGACCCTACAGTAGGACTCTTCAGTCTCAATACATACAGTATTTACCAACATAATCTTTCGAGGATTTCTCACAAACACAGATGAAAACACAAGGCCTTGGACCACATACACATTCACGCACACCACCAAACACGTACGCACACACGCACATGCAAGCTTAACAAACACACACTCACCCACCCACACACACACACACACACACACATCGGTACCCTTGCACATACCATGCACACACACACACAGACACACACACACTCCTCTCATGGGCTCCCAGGCCCCAGGATCATCTTCTGAGTGTTGTCGTTGTCATCAAGCTCGTCTTCAGGCAGAGGGTCGTACTGACGCCTGTACAGCAGACGTGTCACCAAGGTGATGATGAACATCTCCAGGATCAACAGCTGCTGACTCATCACTAGAGAGAGAGAGAGAGAGAGAGATAACTCATTATCAACATTGTTTGTACTTGATTTGTTCATCATTAAATAATGTTGTTTAATGTGTAGTAACACATTTGTAGATGCTTTGAAAAATGGATGTGAAAAAACGACTATACTGTACCTCCATTTATTTGTTCATGTTCAACAAATGATTTGTTAAGACATTCATAAAACATCTATAAATCATTTGCAGATGCTATTGTGTGCCCTAATCTGAAGTGAAGCAAACACATAATTCAAATGTAACGTTAGCGCCCACCACATCAAGTATGTCTACACAACATATAATAAGAGTCATTTGTTAAACATGAAAAGACAAGTCTGGTAATTGCTTTGTGTGTATTCATAAAAGTCCACAAATAAACAAACTATTAGACATTTGTTAATGATGAATAGGCTTCACTTTAGATTAGGGCACACAATAGCATCTGCAAATGATTTATAGATGTTTTATGAATGTCTTAACAAATCATAAATAATGTAGAACTAATTTGTAAATGTTATACAAATATAGTTATAAATGATTTGATAATAACTTACGAATCTATATAAATGATTTGTTCATGATTAGTTCATTATCTACAAATACCGTATAAAGGTCTTATAACTGAGTGTTATTATAAAGTGTTACCTCTAAAGGTTTGATGGATGGATGATTGTCTAAATGTTTGATGGATGGATGGATGGATGGATGATAGTCTAAATGTTTAATCGATGGATCGATGATTGTCTAAATGTTTAATGGATGGAGAGACAGACAGACGGATGGATGTTGACTCACAGTCATATGTCACTATCAGAAATGACTGATTAATTAGTGAAGGCAAGGATGGATGATTGTCTAAATGTTTGATGGATGGATGATTGTCTAAATGTTTGATGGATGGATGATTGCCTAAATATTTGATGGATGGATGGATGATTGTCTAAAAAATGTTGATGGATGGATGATTGTCTAAATGTTTGATGGATGGATGATTGTCTAAATGTTTGATGGATGGATGATTGCCTAAATATTTGATGGATGGATGGATGATTGTCTAAAAATGTTTGATGGATGGATGATTGTCTAAATGTTTGATGGATGGATGATTGTCTAAATGTTTAATGGATGGATGAATGTATAATTGTCTAAATGTTTGATGGATGGATGGATGGATGGATGATTGTCTAAATGTTTGATGGATGGATGGATGATTGTCTAAATGTTTAATGGGTGGAGAGACAGACAAACAGACAGACAGACGGATGGATGTTGACTCACAGTATCCTCGATACGTAGAGGAAAAGGGCGGGGCGCAGGCGATGGTTCCCTTGAGAGCCAGGATGTTGATTATGGCCGTCTGCAGCTGACTCAGGACCAGCACCAACTGGACACACAGTTCATTTATTTAAGTCCACATAGTTTACTGTACAAACAGGGTTACATGAACAGTGTAAAACTACATGCGTGTCTGACTTTTAACCACCAAAACCTGCACGGACTACAGCGTATGACGTATATTGTGCCAGTTAGGGTACCTTGTGTATACTGTTTACTTTTACTCATAGTATATATTCAGATACAAATTCTTTATTACTTGTATTTATTGTAACGTATAATATAACCCTCATCTGCACCTTTGTTTACACTGTTAATGTTTATCATATTTTTATATTCAGATCTAATTTTATTGCCTATATTTATGTCTTTCTTCTATTACCCTGCCCATACCTGTACCTCCCCTCCCCCCTCCCCCATGCTGCTATGACGCCCAAATTTCCCCAAGGGGATCAATAAAGGAATAATATCTTATCTTTTATTTTTTAATTTTTATTTCTCTGATTTTCTCCCCGTCCCAATTAGTCGTTGTGCCAATTCCCCCCCTCCCCTACCTGGCTGCTGTATGCATGTTCTCCTACGAGTCGGTACAAGGGCGTCCCGAGTCGATCGCACGCTTCCTCCGAGACGTGCGCCGACAGCCAGTGACGTCTTTTCACTTGGCAGTGAGGACTCTCATTGGTGAAGTGTAACGCGTGGGAGGGCACGCTATCTCCACCAAGTCCTGCCCCGCTTAGCAAGCGCCGAGACCTGACCTGCGCCGAGACACTGTCCACAACGCCAGATTCCCACCCGCCAGCTTCCCCACCCCCTAATACTGCCTATTATTGAAGAAAGTGAGGCCGGGATCTCGCATTGACCATTATCTTCTGAGAGAAAGGTCAAGTCAGGCGAGTGAAGCTCAGCGGCAGGATTTAACCCACAGTCCACCGAGCATCAGTACCCCGGCTGAAAGTAATTCAAGCACATCAGAGAACTTGGAACCAAGTCACTTGCAACCTTCTTTGGAGCTGCAAAATGACCATCGAGGGGTAAAAGCAGAGGGGGGCACACCTGGGACGCCAGGTGTTGCCGTTGAGCCCTTCGGAGGTGTCGTGGGCCTGTCAACGAAACACCAATGAAGGAGGGTGCCCACCTGAAGACCCCAGTGAAGCTTTTACCACTACCCCATTCAAAAAAGTGCTGATTATCTAAGGGATTGTAATATCTAGTCCTATAAGCTCAACTGATAAACTGGAGAAATCCAGTGACTGCTGTGAAAGTGCAGCTGACAACAAGGGAAAGACCATGTGACGGCTTGGAAAGACAGCTGACAGGAAGGAAAGACCCCAACGGGGCTGTCATGGACTAGCTATCCATGATGGCAGGCTCCGTCGCTTAATTAAGTGCACAAAAGCTACCCCTCATTGCTACGAAAAGTCTAAAGAGAAAAACACCCCTAGAGTCTGCGAGAGCGGGGGCGGAAGATGACTCATCGGCTGACCACCCGGTAACTGACCCTGGAACGACGACGAACCAGATAATCGGCACATCAACTGAAGGACAGGAGCACAGAGTATGTAGCTGTGGCTGGTCCAAGGTAACATCCATCAGAGGCCTACGAATACATCAAGGCCGGATGAAGTGCTTGAAGAAAGTGAGGCCGGGATCTCGCATTGACCATTATCTTCTGAGAGAAAGGTCAAGTCAGGCGAGTGAAGCTCAGCGGCAGGATTTAACCCACAGTCCACCGAGCATCAGTACCCCGGCTGAAAGTAATTCAAGCACATCAGAGAACTTGGAACCAAGTCACTTGCAACCTTCTTTGGAGCTGCAAAATGACCATCGAGGGGTAAAAGCAGAGGGGGGCACACCTGGGACGCCAGGTGTTGCCGTTGAGCCCTTCGGAGGTGTCGTGGGCCTGTCAACGAAACACCAATGAAGGAGGGTGCCCACCTGAAGACCCCAGTGAAGCTTTTACCACTACCCCATTCAAAAAAGTGCTGATTATCTAAGGGATTGTAATATCTAGTCCTATAAGCTCAACTGATAAACTGGAGAAATCCAGTGACTGCTGTGAAAGTGCAGCTGACAACAAGGGAAAGACCATGTGACGGCTTGGAAAGACAGCTGACAGGAAGGAAAGACCCCAACGGGGCTGTCATGGACTAGCTATCCATGATGGCAGGCTCCGTCGCTTAATTAAGTGCACAAAAGCCACCCCTCATTGCTACGAAAAGTCTAAAGAGAAAAACACCCCTAGAGTCTGCGAGAGCGGGGGCGGAAGATGACTCATCGGCTGACCACCCGGTAACTGACCCTGGAACGACGACGAACCAGATAATCGGCACATCAACTGAAGGACAGGAGCACAGAGTATGTAGCTGTGGCTGGTCCAAGGTAACATCCATCAGAGGCCTACGAATACATCAAGGCCGGATGAAGTGCTTGAAGAAAGTGAGGCCGGGATCTCGCATTGACCATTATCTTCTGAGAGAAAGGTCAAGTCAGGCGAGTGAAGCTCAGCGGCAGGATTTAACCCACAGTCCACCGAGCATCAGTACCCCGGCTGAAAGTAATTCAAGCACATCAGAGAACTTGGAACCAAGTCACTTGCAACCTTCTTTGGAGCTGCAAAATGACCATCGAGGGGTAAAAGCAGAGGGGGGCACACCTGGGACGCCAGGTGTTGCCGTTGAGCCCTTCGGAGGTGTCGTGGGCCTGTCAACGAAACACCAATGAAGGAGGGTGCCCACCTGAAGACCCCAGTGAAGCTTTTACCACTACCCCATTCAAAAAAGTGCTGATTATCTAAGGGATTGTAATATCTAGTCCTATAAGCTCAACTTAGTGTGAACGGCCAGCCAAGCTGGTGGCAACGCCGAGAGCTGGGCTCGAACCCAGCATCGCCTGCGTTGGTGACGAGCGCAATCTCCGCTACGCCACCTGACCGCCATAATATCTTATCTTATTTTACATGTGCTCAATTGACAAGCAGGTTGCGTACAACATACTTGGGTAGATGGCACGATAATATACAGTATTCTCGAAGTCAACTTCCTGTCTGTTGTTGCTACGCAACTGCAGCGTGGGGGGAAACTGCCCCACCTGGTACATTGTGTACACTTCATTTAGTGGAGAAACGGATCGTTAAAGCGGCAAATTAAAGACAATCAAGCGGAATTTTCTTCAGTCCTTCACAATGCCAAAGAGCTGCTGTGTTACGCGTTGTACTAATGACAAAAATAGAAATCCAAATCGCAAGTTTTATACCATCACGGAGGAAAAAGTGGCTGGTGGCTAACGTTCGGCTACCTCGCTCTAGTGTTGTCGTCGTGGTAATCAGGGGGAACTTCTTTGACTCATATCTCGCCTTAGAATCACCAGAAAGGCTTTCGAAATAGTGAAATGCCATGTTGGCCTCAATATTTTCAAAACAAATCGTATGAAAATGTTATGAAATGAACAAGAATGTGATAAAACATGTAATAAAAACGGAGCTCAACGCATGGATTTGATGGTAGAAATCCGTATGGTCCCCCTATACCAAGATGGCGGCGGTCTCGTGACATCAGAGTGTCTTCGAGAATCCGCATCGGGGAAAACACACACAATCACACACACACAAGATCAAGCCACTGAACACTGTAAAATCCTGTAAAATAATTATGATAGCACTATAATTTTAAACAATATTTGAATTGGGTATTTACTTAAACATAGAGATATACTTTAGGTACATGCGTTTATTTTTGCATCACATAACAGTGTGTAAACACATCACACACACATCAGTACAACTACACACATATACCTGCGTGTGTGTGTGTGTGTGTGTGTGTATGTGTGTGTGTGCGCCCAAAGTAAGTAAGTAAGTAAGCAAGTAAAACCTTTATTTATAGAGCAGAGTTCAATACGATTGACCTAACTATCCCCTGGGAAGCAACGGTTGTGATTGGAGGATCAAGAAAAGAGGGCGGGGCTTGAGATAGGTCCAATAACTTATTTCCCCTAAGTGTTTCGATGCACCTGCTCCCCAAGTCAAACAACAAAGTGCTTCACAGGCTCCAAGATCAACATTCAATCTTACAGGGAAAAAAGAGAACAATTGCACGATAACAAATACACACTTAAAGAATCAAACAACACAAAACAGCCTGTAACAGGTTAACAAAACTCCTGTGTGTAAAGGAAACTCATTTTTAGAAGCTTCTTAAGATTATGCCTTGTCTCCATTAGTTATGTCCACTAGCCATGGTCTAGCATGGTATGGCATGGTTGGGTTTGCGTCTCCATTGTGTTTCTTGTAAACTCCCCGGTCACTAGGCAACCTTTCAATATTCCCACCACCAGCTGTGGTACACAAGCTGAACCATGATGATGCAACAGTCCCAGCCGGGTCTAGCCAGGTTGTGAGAGGTGGCTGTCTCAGCCGGGGTCCAGCCAGGTCTGGCCAGGTTCTACAGACAATGGAGATGCTCACTGTGTCTCCATTGTCTCACTGACAGGCCACAGCACGGCTAAACCCTGGCTAGTGGAGACAAGGCACTAGTTACTGATTCAACAGGTCTGCCATTCTCCTATGCAGAGAGTTGGACCACGTTCCACTGTCAAACATCTCTGCCCAAACAGGTATAAGTATACAAAACGGTACTATACTCCGATTATTTTCCATATCATATTATTGTTCCCCCCAATATTCCTCAGTCTCTTTTATAAATAAGAACCATAAATTAGTTGAAAAAACATAGAATAATGGGGCGGCTACGTGGTGCAGTGGGCAAGGCACTCACCACGCATACTGGAGACGCTGGGTTCGCCTGTTCGAGCCCAGCGCTCCACATTGTTTTCAGTTTAGCTGGTTGTCCGTACTAATACACATTAGGGGGTGGGAAACTGATGGGTGGGGATCGGGCGTTGTGGACAGCGACTCCTACAGGTCGGTTGGTGCGCCCCTCCAAAGCGCAGACCCCTGACGCTGAAAGATCACGCCGCGCAGGTGAAAAGATGCGACTGCTGTTACCTCGAGTATCGGAGGGGACTCGTGCTATGTATGACTTAGTCCACATTGCAGCCGGCTTGTGGGAGGCAAGAAACAGCGTTCGAGACAGGGGAGGGTTGAATTGGATGATAAGAAATTGGGATGGGAGAAAAATAGAAAATGGGAGAAAAAGTGGATAAAAAAAAAAACATAGAATAATTAAATCTCACGCCGTCTGAGTAGCCTTGTTTATTCACTGTGTCCATGGAAACGATGAAGGTACGGTTTCCTTACGCAGAAAAGACAGAGAACTATAGTATTTTCTCTCCATCTCTCTTCTTCTCTTCACCTGAGACCAGGTGAACTGGTCTCAAGTTCTCAGGGCCAATGAGGTAGACCAAGCATGGGGCACTTTTAAATCTCTGTTCTTGAAGGTTATAAACTCTGTAGCCCCCCTTAGACAAACCAGAGTGAAGCAGCGATCAGACCCATGGTTTGACCACACCATAGGTGATAGTATCAAACGGAGGGACTCTGCCCTAGCCAAGTTTAACCGTTCTCACGATAAGGCTGACTTTGATCACTTCAAAAAACTCAGGAACCAGACTCAGGAAAAGATCAGGATAGCTAAGAGAGAATACTTTGCAGAAACCATAGCCATGAAGTGCTTTGAGAAGCTAGTAAAGGGCTACATCTGCTCCTCCCTCCCCATCAACATGGACCCCCTGCAATTTGCATACCGCCCCAACAGGTCCACGGAGGACGCCATAGCCCATGTGCTGCACACAGCAGCATCACACCTGGACAAGAGGAAGGGGAACTATGTGAGAATGCTATTCATCGACTACAGCTCGGCATTCAATACCATAGTCCCCTCCATACTCATAGCCAAGCTCAGGGACCTGGGCTTGAACTATGACCTCTGCCAGTGGGTCTTGGACTTCCTGACGGGCAGACCCCAGGTGGTGAGAGCAGGCAACTGCACCTCCTCATCCATCACCCTCAACATAGGGGCCCCCCAGGGCTGTGTTCTGAGTCCCCTCCTCTACTCCCTGTACACACACGACTGTGTGGCTCAGCGGAGTAGCAATACAATCATCAAATTTGCTGACGACACAGTAGTGGTGGGCCTGATCTCTGCCAACGACGAGAGGGCCTACCTGGAAGAGGACAAGGTCCTGGCGGGTTGGTGCCAGGAAAACAGCCTCTCCCTGAACGTCAGCAAAACAAAGGAGATGATTGTGGACTTCAGGAGGTCGGGGGTCAAGGACTACAGCCCCCTCAGCATTGACGGGGCACCGGTTGAGAGAGTCAACAGCTTTAAGTACCTCGGAGCCTACAAATCCGAGGACTTGACATGGACCACACACATTGACAGTGTTGTGAAGAAGGCACGACAACGCCTCTACTTCCTCAGGCGCCTAAGGAAGTTCCAAGTCAGTCAGAAGATCCTTAAGAACTTCTACTCATGTACAATAGAGAGCATCCTGACTGGCAACATCACCTCCTGGTTTGGGAATAGCACTGCACAAGACCGAAGCAGACTACAAAGAGTGACACGTTCAGCCGAACGCACAATTGGAGGGGGGCTCCCCACCCTCCAGAACATTTACAACAAGCGGTGCAGGGGCAAGGCTAAGAGAATCATTAAAGACTCCAGTCACCCGAACAACTGCCTCTTTGAACTGCTGCGGTCAGGCAAGAGATACCGGAGTCTCAAGGCGAGCACAGAAAGACTCAGAAGAAGCTTCTATCCCCAGGCCATCAGGCTGCTAAACGAACAATGAACACTACACAACAACAACCATCAAACGCACATAGCACACACATCCACACGCACACACTCACTTTAAACAAACACACTGTAGCACCCACTCCACACACTTTATAGCACACACTCACTTTAAACAAACACACTGTAGCACCCACTCCCCACACTTTATATTTATTGATGAAGGATTGCACTACAACTCGTACACCTTACTGTAAATTGTACCTAAATTGTACCTCATCCCATTTCTGCTTGCACTATATAGTATTGTACATTAGTACACTACATAGTATTGTATATTATATGGTAACTCAGTTACGTCTATTCTGCATCGAACATTGTACATATGTCTATACTGAACACTGTGACCTCATTTTCTACTTCTAAATTACATGCTATACTATGTTATTTGATACTATCTTGTCTAGCACAGTCTCTGGAGCGTAACAGTAAGAAGCATTTTGTATGAAAGTATTCTGTACTTCTGTATGACAACTATTAAAGAAACTTGAACTTGAAACCATCAAGGAGAACAGCAATGACCCAACTAAACTGTGGAAAACCCTCAAGCAGCTAGGCTGTGGGGGCGATGCCAACCAAAGGACTACAGAGTCCAACATAGGCCTGTCCACAGACAAGGGAATGGAGTTTGATAAAAAGAAGGTAGCCACAATCTTTAATAACTTCTTTACATCGGTAGCAGGTAAGCTTGTCTCTAACCTACCTCCCAAGACAGAGCAGTTTGGTGATGACTTTGTTTCCAACTACTATAGCCAACGAGGGGTTAAGGCAAACTCGTTCTCCTTAAGCAAGGTGTCAGTAGTCAAAGTGGCTGCGATGCTGGGTGAGCTCAAAATCAAGAAGGCCACAGGTGTAGATGGCATCAGTGCCAGGTTTCTGAGGGATGCAGCCGGAGTTATAGCTCCATTAGTAACCCATATTATTAACCTCTCCCTGGACCTAGGCAAGGTACCCACCAACTTCAAGAATGCCAAAGTCATCCCTATATATAAAAAAGGGAGCAAATCTGACCCCAGCAATTATAGACCAGTCTCAATTTTAAGTGTGTTATCCAAAGTCATAGAGAAGATAGTCCATGAACAAGTCCAGGAATATGCAAGCAGCCATGACCTCCTGTACAACCTCCAATCCGGCTTTAGGAAGTCCTACTCTACTGAAACATGTCTTCTTTATCTTACAGACAGTATCATGAGGGAGATAGATTCAGGTAAGCTGTGTGGGCTAGTTCTTCTAGACCTACAGAAGGCTTTCGACACAGTGAACCATGACATACTGCTCTCCAAGCTTAAGGCCTTGGGTATGTCTGAGACAGTGGTCAGATGGTTCTCTTCCTACCTTGCTGATAGGGTGCAGCGGGTTGAGGTCAGTGGCACTATGTCAGAGGCCAAGCCCATTGTATGTGGGGTCCCACAAGGAAGCGTGCTAGGACCTCTCCTTTTTTTACTGTACATAAATGACATGTCAGCAGCATGCTCATGTAACTTGTTTTTATTTGCAGACGACTCAGCCCTGCTAGTCTCACACAAGGATCAGAACACACTAGAACAGATGCTAGGAGAAGAACTTGCAGGGGTCAGCAGGTGGCTTTCGGACAACAGGCTTTCTCTTCACCTAGGTAAGACAGAGGCAGTAATATTAGGCTCCAAGCCCAAGCTCAGGAAAGCACGGGAGTTTAACATCCAGCTAGGAGCTGTAACCCTAAAACAGCAAAAAAAAGCGAAGTATCTAGGCTGTATGATAGACGGGAGCCTAGATGGGGAGGCTATGGCCTCCCAAGTACTGGGCAAAGTCAACACCCGCACCAGGTACCTAGCTAGGAAAGCCAACCTCCTTGGCAGAGATAGCCTCAGGCTACTAGCAAATAGCCTAGTACTCTGCCACTTTGACTATGGTAGCGTGTCGTGGTTCGAGGGCCTGACAGTGAACATAAAAAAGAAGCTTCAGGTTTCCCAAAATAAGCTGGTACGGGTGGTAATGGGTCTTGGCCCTCGCACCCACATAGGAAGGAGTCACTTCCAGGAGCTAAACTGGCTTCCTGTGGAGGCCAGAGTTACCCAGCTCAGACTGAACAGTCCCCTAGATACCTCCAGAACTACTTCACCCCGGTCAACAAATCCCACAACCACAGAACTAGAACAAGCATAGCAAACCTGAAGCCTGCTTCTTTCCGATCCAAACTGGGCCAGTGCTCCCTTACTTTCTCTGGAGCCCAGGATTGGAACAAGCTGCCTATCCCCATCAAGCAGAGCTTGAGCCTCCACAGCTTCAGAGAAGCGTCAGGAAGTGGCTCATGGACAGAATAGAGGAATAGCCCCCTATAGTTTGAATGGGTTTCCAATCAGTTTTTACTTAGTTATTGTGGGTTATACACTTTTAGCGATAGGTTAGTCTTATAATGGTTTAAATGTATGAGTTTTGTGTTATTGTCGGGTTTTTGTTGTGGCCTAACAGCCCTGGGACCATGACGGAAATAAGGGTTTTACTCTCTCATGTTATCCTTTGGATCCTTGTTGTGTGTTTTTAATCCATCAATAAAATAAAATCAAATTCCCTCTCTCTCTATCTCTCCATCTCTTTTCCCTCTCTCTCTATCCCTCCACCTATCTTATCTCTCTCTCTCCATCTCTCTTCCCCCCCCTCTCTCTCTCTTACGCAGAAAAGACATAGCACTATAGTAGGTTTATGTTTTAGTGTGGGAATGTAAATAAATACAAGCATTTATTGTATCATGCTCATATATCATGTATTTGTTGTATTCAACATTCACTGTTGAATATATACATTTTCTATTCCCTTTATGCTTTCTGTTTTTTCTTTTTTCCTTTTAATTGTATTATTAACCCTTTCACTGCCACACTACCAAATGGTTAACCCTTTCACAGCGACAATACAGAAGGTTAATCCTTTCACTACCACACGACAAAGGGTTAACACTTTCACAACAACACTACAGAAGGTTAATCATTTCACTGCCACATGACAAAGGGTTAATAACATTCTGTATTTGTATTCCGTTATATTGTTTTCTTGTGAGGACCACAGGAAGACTATCAGTCATTCATTTGAAAGCACAGTGTCAGAAGCATCTGCCTGTTATAAAATAAGATAAGATAATATATTCCTTTATTGATCCCCTTGGGGAAATTCAGGCATTATAGTAGCATGGGGAGGGGGAGGGGAGGTACAGGTATGGGCAGGGTAATAGTAGAAGATATAAATACAGGCAATACAATAGTATAGTACAGTAAAAAAGAAAAAATAGGCAGTGTAAATAATATAATTAACTCTGAATATAAGCATATGAGCAAGTAGGCAGTGTAATAAAAGGTGCAGATGAGGGTCTGTATGCCCTATCAGTTATAATGTACATTGCAATAAATATGGTCAATAACACTTAGAATCTGAATATATACTATGAGTAAGTAAAGTATACAGTATACACAGGTGCAGTATACAGTCCGTGCAGGTTAGGTGGTAAAAGTCAGACACACTTAAAGTGATCAGACATTCCTAGTAATTTTCGAGTTTGCTGCCGTTATAAGTTCTCAGGCTCACCAGGCTATGATGTGCATACCTTTGTGTGTGTGTGTGTGTGTGTGTGTGTGTGTGTGTGTGTGTGTGTGTGTGTGTGTGTGTGTGTGTGTGTGTGTGTGTGTGTGTGTGTGTGTGTGTGTGTGTGTGTGTGTGTGTGTGTGTGTGTGTGTATGTGTGTGTGTGTGTGTGTGTGTCCATGTGTGTGTTCGGCATTCACTGTTGATTTGTTAATACAAATAATAAAATCTTTAGTCGTGCGTGTGACTGCTCCCTTTGAATCATTTTATTCAAGTCCTTGCTTGTGGTCTAATGATCTCACCCACGGTGCGGCACTCCTCACCTGGCATGCGTTTCCTTAGCCGGCAGCAACAGATTTACTGAGAACAAGGTTTTATAGAACTCACCTTAACCGGAGTGGGAGAATATATCCAAACAGACCCTCATTGTTCAGATCTAATATTATTGCCTATATTTATGTCTTTCTTGTATTACCCTGCCCATACCTGTATCTCCCCTCCCCTATTTATGTCTTTCTACTATTACTGTTACTATTACTATTACTATTGCTAGTAGTAAGTTACCTGGTACATGGCGTATTTGGGGATGATCTTGAGGCTGCGCAGGGTGGTTCTCAGGTGCATGAACATGATGGCAACGGGCCAGAGGGCGATGATGGTCAGCACGCCCACCAGAGGACCAATCCAGATAGAGGCACCTGTGATTGACAGCTGGAACACAGATACAAGGAGGGGGACAGACACAGAGAGACAGAGGGAGGGGGGAAGATAGAGACAGAAGGAGGGGCACAGACACAGAAAGACAGAGAGAGGGGGGCATACATAGAGACATAGGGAGGGGGACAGACACAGAAAGACAGGGGGAGGGGGACATACATAGAGACAGAGGGAGGGGGGCATACATAGAGACATAGGGAGGGGGACAGACACAGAAAGACAGGGGGAGGGGGGCATACATAGAGACAGAGGGAGGGGGGCATACATAGAGACAGAGGGAGGGGGACAGATAGAGAGACAGAGGGAGGGGGGCAGACATAGAGACAGAGGGAGGGGGGCATACATAGAGACAGAGGGAGGGGGACAGATAGAGACAGAGGGAGGGGGGCAGACATATAGACAGAGGGAGGGGGGCATACATAGAGACAGATGGAGGGGGGCAGACAGAGACAGAGGGAGGGGGGCAGACACAGAAAGACAGAGGGAGGGGGGCAGATAGAGACAGAGGGACAGACACAGAAAGACAGGGGGAGGGGGGCATACATAGAGACATAGGGAGGGGGACAGACATAGAGACAGAGGGGAGGGATAGGGAAAGTGGGGAGGGGCAGAGAGAGCTTGTGAGAATCAAAGACATTTGACTTTAAACAATGAATGAGTGTGTGTGTGTGCATATGTGTGTGTTTGTGGACATAAGTAATGTATATAAGATCTAACAAGCCACTGAACACTGGAAACTCCTGGAAAAGAATTATGATAGTACTATAATTTGAAACAATATTTGAATTGGGTATTTACTTCAACCTAGAGATATACGTAGGTACGTGTGTTATGTATGCATCACATAACAGTGTAAACACATGTGTATACAACTGCACACATATACCTGCATGTGTATGTTTCTTAAAGCGTGTGTGTGTGCGTGCACTATGCGTGTGTGACTGTATGCGTGTGTCAGTGCATTTGTGCATCTGTGCGTAACAAAGCGATGAGGGTAGATTGTGACGCCGCTTCTTTTACAACCGTACACACAATCCGTCGCGCGTCTAACTTCCCCCTCTTATCAACTCACGTCAGACGGGCTGAACTCTTATCAACTCATGTCAGACGGGCTGAACTCTTATCGACTCGCGTCAGACGGGTTGAACTCTTATCGACTCGCGTCAGACGGGTTGAACTCTTATCGACTCGCGTCAGACGGGTTGAACTCTTATCGACTCACGTCAGACGGGCTGAACTCTTATCGACTCACGTCAGACGGGCTGAACTCTTTATCAACTCACGTCAGACGGGCTGAACTCTTTATCAACTCACGTCAGACGGGCTGAACTCTTATCGACTCACGTCAGACGGGCTGAACTCTTATCGACTCACGTCAGACGGGCTGAACTCTTTATCAACTCACGTCAGACGGGCTGAACTCTTTATCAACTCACGTCAGACGGGCTGAACTCTTATCGACTCATGTCAGACGGGCTGAACTCTTATCGACTCACGTCAGACGGGCTGAACTCTTATCGACTCACGTCAGACGGGCTGAACTCTTATCGACTCACGTCAGACGGGCTGAACTCTTATCGACTCACGTCAGACGGGCTGAACTCTTATCGACTCACTTCAGACGGGCTGAACTCTTATCGACTCACGTCAGACGGGCTGAACTCTTAATCTCTTATCGACTCACTTCAGACGGGCTGAACTCTTAATCTCTTATCGACTCACTTCAGACGGGCTGAACTCTTAATCTCTTATCGACTCACTTCAGACGGGCTGAACTCTTAATCTCTTATCGACTCACTTCAGACGGGCTGAACTCTTAATCTCTTATCGACTCACGTCAGACGGACTGAACTCTTAATCTCTTATCGACTCACTTCAGACGGGCTGAACTCTTAATCTCTTATCGACTCACTTCAGACGGGCTGAACTCTTATCAACTCACTTCAGACGGGCTGAACTCTTATCAACTCACTTCAGACGGGCTGAACTCTTAATCTCTTATCGACTCACTTCAGACGGGCTGAACTCTTAATCTCTTATCAACTCACTTCAGACGGGCTGAACTCTTACATTTACATTTACATTTAGTCATTTAGCTGACGCTTTTATCCAAAGCGACTTACAAGTTCTGTACGACAAGCCATCAGGAAGAGCACAACTCTATCAGCTGAGTAACAATGTTCATCAAAGTGTTGAGTGCTACAGTGTAGGTTAGTTTATTAGGACAAGTGCATGACAGTATGGTTAGTTAGGGTTAGATTTTTTTTTTTTTTTTTTTTTTTTTTTTAATTCAGATAATGGTTGAAGAAGTGAGTCTTTAGTCGACGGCGAAAGATTGGACGTGTTTCGGCTGTCCTAACTGGGGTGGGTAGTTCATTCCACCATTGTGGGGCAAGGACTGATCTCTAATCTCTTATCGACTCACTTCAGACGGGCTGAACTCTTATCGACTCACGTCAGACGGGCTGAACTCTTAATATCTTATCGACTCACGTCAGACGGGCTGAACTCTTATCAACTCACGTCAGACGGGCTGAAGGTGCCGTTGGTGGAGAGGACGATGGAGAGGACGGTGAAGATGATCTTCATCAGCGCGAACTGGAAGGAGCCCAGCTTCAGCAGGAAGAGAGAGCGCCTGGGGAGCAGAGGAGACACTGAGTGACATCACACCATTACAGAGAGAAGCAAACATTTACACGATACATTTAGTGATTTAGCTGAAGCTTTTACCCAAAGCAACATACAAAGTGTGAAGTCAGCGGGAAGGGTACACCTCTGGCAGCTAAGGGTCAGTGGTATTGCTCGTCTAGCAGTGTCGACCTCGAGTGCTTCGCTTGGAGTGCATAGTAGTGTAACTGAGTGGATTTGAACCTGGGACCGTAGGATCCACAGGTGGCCGCACTAACCAGCTGAGCTAAAGGGTCAGACCTGTCAGCAGGTGCTGGTTGACTGCGACCAACTCATTAGTCGTTCTCCCCCTGAGAAGTGCGGCCTTGCATGTTCTTTCGTCCAGGCGCGCACTGGCCCAGTGTTAAGGCACTGAGATCCCACCTCCATTGCTACGTGAAAAAGGATACAAATTCACAGGGCAGTGAGATCCCACCGCTGTCACCAATGTTACCCAGTGGATTCGAACCAGGGATCATAGGATCCACAGGTGGCCACACGGACCAGCTGAGCTAAAGGGTCCGACCCGTTAGCAGGTGCTGGTTGACTGCAACCAACTTGTTAGTAGTTTACAGTAGTATAGGCATAGTAGCGCATAGTAGTATACTATATAGACGATAAGAAAATCTTGGAACACTCGAGCAGAAATGGCTGTATACTACGAGGGTCTAAACGTCCAATCATGACGCTTGCTTCCCTCGGACGGACGTCTAAACATAAGCAACAGTTGTGATTCGAGGATCGAGAAAAGAGGGTGGGTTTGAGATAGGTTACGTTAGTCAAAATCCCGTCGCCTCACTCCCCCACCCCGCCCAACCCCCTCTAATGTACAGTTTCTTCCCCTTCGGACATTTTATTTATGATGTTCTCTCTTTCTTACACAGTACCGTATATTTGTATGTCTTGTATGTTATAAATGTCTTGATCAATTGAAAATGGAAGACCCTTATGTAAACAAGACAAAAGACTTTTTCTGGTCTTCATCCTCTTAGCAGTTGTTTGTTTTGAGATGTACTGTATTGTACCCATTCTGCAATCTGTTAATAAAGTTTTCAATCAATCAATCAATCAGTTACATTTAGACCATTTCTAATCAACCAATAGAGGGCGCCATAAATAAAGAAGATGTGCTCCTTCCTAGCACTAAAAGTGGCCCATAACTCATCAACCATGTTGTCCAATCAATCATCATAAAACCTGGTACATATGATAAGTACACACACACACACACGCACGCACGCACACACGCACGCACACACGCACGCACACATGCACGCACGCACGTGCTTGCAGCTTGCAGCTTTTGTGTCGAGATGTTCCAGTCAAGCCTCGTCTTGTAGTCTTGTGTTTGTTTGTGCAGAAAGTGCTGCAGATCTGATCATATGATTATTCCATCTCTCTCTGGACCGCTGCCTGGCAAACCATCACATCTGTTTGTGTTCTGCAGGCTGACAAGCAGCCGCTTGTTGCAGTTGTTCAAGTTCTTTATTTGTCAAATACACAACAATACAGGGGCATTGCAGGTGAAATGTTTGTGTTTCAAGCTCAGACTCATTGTATAAGTGTTTTACCTGCCTATGCACCTTGTGTGTACAGTTTACTTTTACTCATAGTATATATTCAGATTCAAGTTCTTTATTGCCTATATTTATTGTAATGTATAATATAATCGATAGGGCATACAGACCCTCATCTGCGTGATATTTTATATTGTGATACATTTCTTACAAAGTTTGGGTACCTTGTGTATACTGTTTAACCTTTACTCTTACTCATAGTATATATATATATATATATTCAGATTAAATGTATTATTGCCTATATTTATTAGAAGGTATAATATAACCGATAGGGCGTACAGACCCTCATCTGCACCTTGTTTCTCATATTCAAGTTCAAGTTTGTTTGTTATTAGTCACAACAAAATACAGAATACTTCATGATGAAATGCTTGTTTCTGTATGAGCCCCTGAGAGTGTGCTACATACAGTAAAAAGAAAGTGAGTAAAAAAAGTTATTAAGAAGTAAGTAAAAAGTAAGTAAAGTCAATATACATATATACAATATACAATACAGAGTAAAATGAGTAACAGTGAGGTACAATGCAGAAATGAGGTGAGGTACAAAACTTAGGGTAGGGTGCAAATGAGGTATGAATATATTTTTATATTCAGAGTTAATTATATTGTTTACACTGTATAATTTTTCTCATATTGAATTCAGATGTAATCGTATTGCCTATATGTATGTCTTTCTACTATTACCCTGCCCATACCTCAGGATCAGGAACTAAATATTGTGTTGAATGGTGCAGCTATTGAGCAGGTTAGAGAGGCCAAGTTGTTGGGTGTGATTATTGATGAAAAGCTTGCTTGATCAAGGCACATTAATAACATAGTGGCTAAAATGAGTAGGAGTATTTCAATGATCAGTAGGTGTGCTCATCTATTGAGTGAGAAGACAGTTAAACTAATGTTAAAAGCTTTAGTCCTCCTATCCCACTTGGACAACTGCCCAACAATTTGGTCGAGCGCTTCAAAGTGGGATCTGGAGAAACTTCAGCTCGCTCAGAACAGAGCGGCACGTCTCGCCCTCCGCTGCTCTGTGAGGAGCAGTGTTGGGGGAATGCATGCCGCTCTGTCTTGGCTTAGAGTGGATCAGAGGCTGGCATGCAGCCTTGTAACATTTTTGTTTAATATTTATAAAATTGGTAAACCTAAGTCTTTGTGGTCAGAACTACAACCCACCAATACTAGACATGGCTATGTCACCAGACACGCTGTGGGTCTTCATTTTACTCTACCTCTACCAAGTACAAATGCACTTAAGAGAACCGTAATGTATAGAGCTGCTGCATACTGGAATTGTACTTTTAAGAAAAGGTTGAAGGATGCTGTTATGAATGGTGAAATACAGTTGAGTTACCGATTAGTTTAGTTAGGTAGTTTAGTTAGTATTGTATTTGTGGTTGGAGCCTTTGTGTGTGTTTTTTTGTGAGATTACGAAGATGTTGAGAATGTGCTTAGGCTAATGTGTTTCTTATGTTTTTATTGTTTTTTTTGTTACTGTAATATGATGTCAATAAAGCCCATTTGAATTGAATTGAGAGAGAGAGAGAGAGAGAGAGAGAGAGAGAGAGAGAGAGAGAGAGAGAGAGAGAGAGAGAGAGAGAGAGAGAGGGGGGGGGGTGGACTTTATTCTACCCAGGGTAGGTGGTGGTGTGCTGGGTCTGTTTGAAACACAGAGGGGTCCAGAGAGGGGCTGCATGACCAGGGGTTCACAGAGGGAGGGGCGACAGACGCAGAGAGACAGAGGGAGGGGGGACAGACAGAGAGACAGAGGAGGGGGGACAGACAGAGAGACAGAGGGAGGGGGGACAGACAGAGAGACAGAGGGAGGGGGACAGACAGAGAGAGACAGAGGGAGGGGGGACAGACAGAGAGACGTAGGGAGGGGGGACAGACACAGAGAGACAGAGGGAGGGGGGACAGACAGAGAGAGACAGAGGGAGGGGGGACAGACAGAGAGACAGAGGGAGGGGGGACAGACAGAGAGAGACAGAGGGAGGGGGGACAGACACAGAGAGACAGAGGGAGGGGGACAGACAGAGAGACAGAGGGAGGGGGGACAGACAGAGAGACAGAGGAGGGGGGACAGACAGAGAGACAGAGGGAGGGGGGACAGACACAGAGAGACAGAGGGAGGGGGACAGACACAGAGAGACAGAGGAGGGGGGACAGACAGAGAGACAGAGGGAGGGGGGACAGACACAGAGAGACAGAGGGAGGGGGGACAGACACAGAGACAGAGGGAGGGGGGACAGACAGAGAGAGACAGAGGGAGGGGGGACAGACAGAGAGACAGAGGGAGGGGGACAGACAGAGAGACAGAGGGAGGGGGGACAGACAGAGAGAGACAGAGGGAGGGGGGACAGACGCAGAGAGACAGAGGGAGGGGGGACAGACAGAGAGACAGAGGAGGGGGGACAGACACAGAGAGACAGAGGGAGGGGGGACAGAGGGAGAGAGACAGAGGGAGGGGGGACAGACGCAGAGAGACAGAGGGAGGGGGGACAGACGCAGAGAGACAGAGGGAGAGAGACAGAGGGAGAGAGACAGAGGGAGGGGGACAGACACAGAGAGACAGAGGAGGGGGGACAGACGCAGAGAGACAGAGGGAGGGGGACAGATGCAGAGAGACAGAGGGAGGGGGGACAGACACAGAGACAGAGGGAGGGGGGACAGACAGAGAGACAGAGGGAGGGGGGACAGACACAGAGAGACAGAGGGAGGGGGACAGACACAGAGAGACAGAGGAGGGGGGACAGACACAGAGAGACAGAGGGAGGGGGGACAGACACAGAGAGACAGAGGAGGGGGGACAGACACAGAGAGACAGAGGGAGGGGGGACAGACAGAGAGAGACAGAGGGAGGGGGGACAGACAGAGAGAGACAGAGGGAGGGGGACAGACAGAGAGACAGAGGGAGAGAAACAGAGGGAGGGGGGACAGAGGGAGAGAGACAGAGGGAGGGGGGACAGACACAGAGAGACAGAGGGAGGGGGGACAGAGGGAGAGAGACAGAGGGAGGGGGACAGACACAGAGAGACAGAGGGAGGGGGGACAGACACAGAGAGACAGAGGAGGGGGGACAGACAGAGAGAGACAGAGGGAGGGGGGACAGACAGAGAGACAGAGGGAGGGGGGACAGACAGAGAGAGACAGAGGGAGGGGGACAGACACAGAGAGACAGAGGGAGGGGGACAGACACAGAGAGACAGAGGGAGGGGGGACAGACACAGAGAGATAGAGGGAGGGGGGACAGACGCAGAGAGACAGAGGGAGGGGGGACAGACGCAGAGAGACAGAGGGAGGGGGGACAGACAGAGAGAGGGGGAGGGGGACAGACAGAGAGACAGAGGGAGGGGGACAGACAGAGAGAGGGGGACAGACAGAGAGACAGAGGGAGGGGGACAGACAGAGAGACAGAGGGAGGGGGACAGACAGAGAGAGGGGGACAGACAGAGAGACAGAGGGAGGGGGACAGACAGAGAGACAGAGGGAGGGGGACAGACAGAGAGACAGAGGGAGGGGGACTGCCACCAACAGATACTGTTCAACCTTGACGTGGAGCGAGAGAGAGAGAGACAGAGAGAGAGAGAGACAGAGACAGAGAGGGGGAGGGCCAGTGGACTTTAATCTACCCAGAGTAGGTGGTGGTGTGCTGGGTCTGTTGCATCTTGTTGCCGAATGAACAGGGGTTCATTCAACCTGCACACAAGTACAAATCTCCAGACATGACCAGACACGTTTCTACATAGAATCAATGATATTGACCGTAGTCACACGTCGACCGTTTTGCTCTCATGTCATGCTCAGGTTGGGATTCCTTTCGCTGTATTACCGTAAATATCTATTTACTCTTACCGTGTATATATCTATCCACATCTGTCTGTACATACCTGCATATAATCCTTTTTACATATCTGTAGATACTATATCCTTTGCTGTCGCAGCCCCTGCACTGTGGAACAGCATCCCCACCTCCATTAGGCTTGCCCCCTCGATAGATGCCTTCAAATCTAGGCTCAAAACCCACTTCTACATACTAGCCTTTCCCGTTCACTGACTCATGCCCTGTTTTCCTGTGTTTGTTATGTTTGTTGTCTATATGTATCTATGTATCTACCCTCTGTACAGCACTTTGGTTGACACGTGTCATGTTAAATGTGCTATATAAATAAATCTGATTGATTGATTGATTGATTGATTGATTGATTGATATCTGTATCTGTACATATCCCTTACCTACTCTTACTAGTTATGCTGCTGGTCAGTATGACTTGTTACTACCATAGTGTCTTTATACCTGTATCACTGTACATATTAATACTACAACTATGTACATACATCTGATTAGTACTACTCAGTAGTACTAATTTATATATTTTATACGCAGTTTAATCACCTGTACATTGTATATTGTTGCACTGATGCATTTGCACTCTGGTTGGATGCCAAACTTATTTTCGTTGTACTGTACTTGTGCTGTATGATGACAATGAATTAAAATCAAACCAGATAATATGTCCACCCTGTTCCCACCTTGACATGACATACAGTAAGAGCAAAATGGCCACCGTAATATGGTAAATTACACAGAATTCTACGTTTTCTTTCTATGTTGTAGGCTCCTATAACCAAAACCGGTGGGGGGATTCTTAGGGTTAGGGTTGGCTACTGTTGGACTATGACCTTTCAACCTTGTAATTCATTAATCTCCTCTCATCCCTACTACTGGTAAACGGCCAGAGATAACCCCAGCTCTCACTGGCTATGCATCACGTCAGCTGAGATACAAATCCTGCCTCCAACGTGCGGGAATCCCACGTCACATGTCAGACGCAGTTTGGTTTGCTATTTGTTTAACGGACAATCGAAAACAACAGAGAATGTTAAAGGGGTACTTCACCAAAAAAGAATGCTGATTTATATTGCACATAATCTCACACACATTGAGAAACTGTTGAGGTCAATGTCTCTCATCAACGGAGTCAAACGGAGACAGGATCTTACAATAAAAACAAGCTCATAACTCATAATGTTAGTCATAAAGAGGCTGGACACCCAAATGATCACACCCCCTCCCACTTCTCCTGAACTAGTTCCTTTAAGGACACTGTCTTATCTTGACCGTTTCTTCTCCTTCTTCTTACTCACCTCCCAGACCTTGTTAACACTGTATATCTGAAACAGTTATTAATGGTTATGAAATATGATCAGATATGATACGTCAAAACTAATGTATAATATGAAGAACAGAATGGTCATTTCACTCCAGCCACCCAAACAACTGCCTCTTTTTTCTATTTTATACTTATATTATACTTATTTTATACTATCTTGTTATTATAGCACACTCTCAGGAGCAAAACAGAAAGAAGCATTTCATGCAAAGTATTCTGTATTTCTGTATGACAACTAATAAAGAAACTTGAACTTGAAACTTGAACTTACATTCCACTACAAAACCCCAAACAGTTTTGCACACGTTTGACAGTTATTGAGAGAAATTTTGTTTGACTAAATGAGTGGCCACCAGTGATGTCATCGGGGACATTTACAGTAATCCTTGTGGTGTGTTAATTACAGCACCATGAAATAATGTAGATGAAAATAATATACCTTGTATATTTTCATTGAGCTGTAATGAATGAATGTAGAGTCGTAAAAGCAGCAGGAGAGAGTGGATAAAGGTTCATGTATTTTTGCTGTTGACTCGTCTGCTGGTTTTAAAATCAAAAGAAAATAAAAGTCAGCGTTTGACTGTTGGTCTGCACTGGCTTCCTTATTAAAAGGTGCTGTAAGTTGTATTTTTTGTTTGTTAAAATAAGCGGTCTACATGTTAAAATAATATCTATTCTCTACATTCTGACAGCCATCACTGATGTAGAGTATCTGGTCAGTAACATGGGTCTCCCAATCCCTCCTGCTCTGCAGTAAACAGAAAATACATGTTCTGGTATCCCGTTTCCACTTTATCCAATCAGGAGAGAGAACTCCACACTGCAAAAACATATTCTTTAAACTAAAAACTAGTCTTAAGCAAATAATGTGCTTGAAACTAGTGAAATAATCTACCAGTGCAGTAAGAAAATTTGGCTTGGTAATATTTCTTGAAATAAGTGAAAATATCAAGGGTTCTCTCTTCTGATTGGATAAAGTGGGAACAGGATACCAGAACATGTATTTTGTGTTTACTGCAGAGTGGAGGGACTGGGAGACCTGTGTTACTGACCAAACACTCTATATCAGTGATGGCTGTTGGAATGTAGAACTACTTTACACTTATTTTAACAAAGAAATACCCCTTACAGCATCTTTAAACCAGGCAACAACAGTGACAACAGCAAAACAAAAGCAGACCCGACTTCAGCTCAGCGTCCCGACACTTTATTATCTGCAAGCAGGGAGCATCTCTATAATCACTGCGCTCTGTGGGTTGGTGGGTTGGTTCAGTGGTTGGTTTGTTCATTCCTGCCTGATTTCACTTGCTCACTTTTTCCAATAAACACGGTAGGCCAAGATGCAAAGCCGGATTCGTCACGCACTCCACAACCACACACTCTTCCGAGCACCAACTGGATAAAACAAAATAACTTTACATGCTGAAGGTTCCCCGAACTTGTTCTAATTTTGGAAAAACTGCCTTCTCTTTTAGTGTTCCATACTCTTTGAACTACCTCCAATGCACTTTAAAGTTTGATACTCTTCCAACCTTTGGACAATTCACATCTTTAATTAATAACCATTGTAGGTCATTTTGCAATTGCTTTTAGTCTGCTTTGATGTTTCTTGTTTCCTGTTTTTAACTTTATCTTATCATGCTGATTACTTGTTTTTATCTTTGTGTTATTCTATCTCTTTTAGTTGTTTACTCAACGTCACTGTAAATGAGGGACCTCAGTGTCCCTCGAGTTTAAATAAAGGTTGAATGAAAAAGCGCTAGCATACTTGTTTACTGTAAACATAAGATATATATATTCTTGTTCCATGTTGTCTTACCGTGTGATGTAAACACAAGATATATATTCTTGTTCCATGTTGTCTTACCATGTGATGTAAACACAAGATATATATTCTTGTTCCATGTTGTCTCACCGTGTGATGTAAACACAATATATATATATTTTTGTTCCATGTTGTCTTACCATGTGATGTAAACACAAGATATATATTCTTGTTCCATGTTGTCTCACCGTGTGATGTAGACATAAGATATATATTCTTGTTCCATGTTGTCTCACCGTGTGATGTAAACACAAGATATATATTCTTGTTCCATGTTGTCTCACCGTGTGATGTAAACACATAAGATATATATTCTTGTTCCATGTTGTCTCACCGTGTGATGTAAACACAATATATATATATTTTTGTTCCATGTTGTCTCACCATGTGATGTAAACACAAGATATATATTCTTGTTCCATGTTGTCTCACCGTGTGATGTAAACACAAGATATATATTCTTGTTCCATGTTGTCTCACCGTGTGATGTAAACATAAGATATATATTCTTGTTCCATGTTGTCTCACCGTGTGATGTAAACACAAGATATATATTCTTGTTCCATGTTGTCTCACCGTGTGATGTAAACACAATATATATATATTTTTGTTCCATGTTGTCTCACCGTGTGATGTAAACACAAGATATATATTCTTGTTCCATGTTGTCTCACCGTGTGATGTAAACATAAGATATATATTCTTGTTCCATGTTGTCTCACCGTGTGATGTAAACACAAGATATATATTCTTGTTCCATGTTGTCTCACCGTGTGATGTAAACACAATATATATATATTTTTGTTCCATGTTGTCTCACCGTGTGATGTAAACACAAGATATATATTCTTGTTCCATGTTGTCTCACCGTGTGATGTAAACACAAGATATATATTCTTGTTCCATGTTGTCTCACCGTGTGATGTAAACACATAAGATATATATTCTTGTTCCATGTTGTCTCACTGTGTGATGTAAACACAAGATATATATTCTTGTTCCATGTTGTCTCACCGTGTGATGGCCACATTGGGCAGGCAGGGGCAGCAGCAGCAGCAGGGCCCCGTGCTGATCCTCAGACTGTATTTACCCGCTCGCTTGAGGAAAGCCTGATCGCCTCCCACCTCCTCCAGCATCAGGATCAGAAACTTAAACACCACAATGGCAAAATAGCTGTAGAGCGATGGAGAGGAGAGGAGATGAGATGGAGAGGAGATGAGAGCAGAGGGGAGGAGAGGATAAAAGTATTGCTTACCCCCCAAACAAATGATTGATTCATGAATGTATCATTTAAAAAAAAAACATTGCAGGTCGAAAATGAATGTTGTTGTTTACATGTTGCAGGCATCTACTTTCCATTCCCCCACATGGAACGCACCTGATTGGATAAATGACGTGCTGGTTCTCTAGTGTGACATCTAGTGGCTGAATGTTATCTATAGCACCTTTAACTCATTCAGCGCCAGCTACTATCCTCATCCTGTAGTCAATGGGCCACGCTAAAAGATAGGCATTTTCACTGTGCGTCACGATGTTTGCAGAGCTATATCTATATTCTATATTATAGCTATGGAGACAATACTATGGCTCATTTGACAGTCACTATCTCTCGTCCAACATGTAAAAAAGAGTTCATTCTTTCCTGTATACGTTCGCGTGTTATCCCGTGGTGAATATTGTATAGTTTCAGAGTGATGAAAGCTGAGTTATGGAGCGCTATGTGAATTTTGTTAAAGTCGTTCGCGTTGCTCGTCTGGGCATGTTACTATTTCCAAATCTAAGGTATATAATAGGTATTATGTTTCATCACGAATGCATCATTTGATGCTCTGATCGTCAGCAACGGCATACATTTGTAATACTACATACGTTGTGGTAGGATTGATGTCATATGGTCCTTACCTTTACTAGGAGGTATCCCAAAAGGAATATTCCAATTGTTTGATCGCGATTTCCAGTATTGATGTCCATCGGGTCCCTGACATGAAATGGTACAAAATATGCATAAAGTGAGGGGCGCCACGGTGGTGCACCACCTAAGTGCGCTCGCACTATAATCGCAGTGTCCGGGGTTCGAATCCGGCCCAGGGACCTATGCTGCATGTCCTCCCCAAATCTTCTCCCAACTTTCCTCTGCCAGTCCTATCCGAAAGAAAAAAAATATGCATCAAGTGTGCTGAACGCGTTCCAAGGTGCTTGGATGAAGCGTTTCACTTGCCTGGGTCCAAATTCTCCGCCCAGACCATATATAATGTAACACACAGTGTGACATAAGGTTTCAAAGGGTAGGCGATACTGCCACCTAGCAGGATTCGGCCTGCATTGCACTCTCGGAGTCTCAGAATGAGTTCCAATGATAACACAGAGGTCCGGGAGAGTGTATAGAATATTAAAGTCGAAAAAGTATATACGTTTATTGGCGCAGAAAGTGTTAAGACTCCATGCTAGTGAATTTAATCTCTTAAGCATCGGGCAAAAATTGGGCTATTTCTTTTTTGTTTTTGACGAATGCATACCCAAAGTCATTTGCGATTTATTATACTTTATACTTATAGCACATGCATAAGTCTGGTCTCTTTTGAAAGGTAACTTTTTTTTTATCTACTTTTTCTCCCCGCTTTTTTCCGTATTTTTCTCCCATCCCAATTTTGTCGTTATGCCAATTCCCTTCCTGGTCGTTGCGCGCTTTTGCCCCCTACTGTCGGTCTGGGGAGGGAGAAGACTACCACATGTCTTCCTCCGATACATGTGGAGTCAGCCAGCCGCTTCTTTTCACCTGACAGCGAGGACTCTCACCGGGGGAGTGTACCACTGACAGCGAGGACTCTCGCCGGGGGAGTGTACCACCTCAAACTGAACCTAAGCAAAACAGAATTGCTCCACCTGCCGGCCAAATCCTCCCCCCTGACCGACCTCTCCATCACAGTCGAGAATGCAGCTGTGACCGCGTCCCCGACCGCCAAGAACCTTGGTGTTGTCCTCGACGACCAGTTGAACTTCTCTGCTCACATCGCAGCGACAACCAGAACCTGCAGATTCCTCCTGAGCAACGTCAGAAGGATACGCCCCTTCCTGACAAAAGAAGCCACCCAACTCCTCGTCCAATCAACAGTCATCTCCCGCCTCGACTACTGCAACGCACTGCTAGCTGGCCTCCCGGCCACTGCCACCAAGCCTCTTCAACTCATTCAAAACGCAGCGGCCCGCCTGATATCAAACCTACCGAAGTCGGCCCATGTCACCCCACTTCTAAGGGACCTGCACTGGCTCCCCATTGCTGCACGTATCCGCTTCAAGGCCCTCGACCTAGCATACTGTGCGGCAAAGGGAACCGCTCCCGCCTACCTCCGGTCAATGGTCTCTAACTACACACCCTCAAGACCCCTACGCTCTGTATCTTCTGGCCGCCTCAGACCTACTCCTATCCAAGCTCCCGGAGGGTCATCAAAGAGAAGCCGCCTATTCTCAGTCCTTGCCCCACAATGGTGGAATGAACTACCCATCCCAGTTAGGAAAGCCGAATCCCGTCCAATCTTTCGCCGTCGACTAAAGACTCACTTCTTCAACCATTATCTGAAATGAAAAAAATAAAATAAAAATCTAACCCTGACTAACCTTACTGTCATGCACTTGTCCTAATAAACTAACCTACACTGTAACACGCAACACTTGATGAACATTGTTACTCAGCTGATAGAGTTGTACCCTTCTTGCTGTCTTGTCGTACAGAACTTGTAAGTCGCTTTGGATAAAAGCGTCAGCTAAATGACTAAATGTAAATGTAAATGTGTAGCGCGTGGGAGGATCACACTATCTCCCCCAGATCCTTTCCCTGCTGAACAGGCGCCCCGACCGACCAGTAGGAGTCGCTGTTTACAACGACCAGGAGACATACCCCACGGCTTCCCACCCGCTAACACTGCCAATTGTGTTAGTAGGGACGACTGACCAAGCCGGAGGTACAGCCGACAGCTGGATTAGATCCCAGAGTATCTGCGGTGGTAGGCGAGCGCGTAGTCCGCTGCGCTACCCAGCCGCCCTGAAAGGTAACATTCTGAAGTTTCTTACACAATAAAGGAAGATCACTTTGAGTGCTAATGAAATAGAGTAACAGAGTAACACACTGAAGTAAAAGTTTTGTGTACTCCCATTTCTTTTTACTGGTTGCCAGATGCCTGTTTTTAAGAGGTAGGAGAGGTAGGAGCTGGAAAACATAATGGTTCCATAGCCTGAAGTCTTATGTAGTACAGGTCCAAAGTTTATAAAAATCCCACAGAAGATTTATGTTTTTCAAAGGTTTTTGTAATGTGTGTACCAGTAAAAGTTCGGCATGATTATCCAAAATGGACATCCACTCCATCCATTTATTCAGAGGCTCTCATTAAAGCGATGGGCTTCTTCGTCTTCTTGTGTCACCTTCCCCCACTGTCAGTGCTCGTCTGGGATCGCTTTCGGAGCAGGCACTCCTTGGCTACAACGGTGGTCAATAATTTTAGCCATCAGTCAGTTCAGGACCGCTCACAACTGGACGTGGTCACTCGTCAGAACGACTTGTCAAAGGACACTCACCGGATGTTTCGTCTTGTAACTCGAGAATGGAATCACGCAATAGGTTGAGTGTCGTGACGATCGAAAGGCGGCAAGTACAACTTTCCAACAATGTATTGGTTGATCAGCGAAAACGCAGCCCGGAGCCGACAGACGAGAGCCGTCCGATGCTTTAGAGGTCAAAGTAGTTTAATCAGGCGAGTAGCCGTACAAACGTGCGCAAAGACGTTCCAGCCCTCGGCTCTTATCAGTGTGCTGGTTTGGACAGATGTGTCAGCCCTCGGCTCTGATCAGTGTGCTGGTTTGGACAGATGTGTCAGCCCTCTGCTCTTATCAGTGTGCTGGTTTGGACAGATGTGTCAGCCCTCTGCTCTTATCAGTGTGCTGGTTTGGATAGCCATTTCAGCCCTTGGCTGTTATCAGTGTGCTGGTTTGGACAGACGTTTCAGCCCTTGGCTGTTATCAGTGTGCTGGTTTGGACAGACGTTTCAGCCCTTGGCTGTTATCAGTGTGCTGGTTTGGACCGACAGTTGGGAATGACGGATCAGATGGGCTTCTCAAAATGTTTACAGTATCCCTTTACCTTTTCCCATCCACTGCACAATGCTGTGACTGTGTTATCCCTCTATCTCTCTCTCCATGTTTTTGCTGACATAAGGGTAGGTTTTCCTGCTCTGTGAACTCTCACTGTAGGGTTGCGTGACTGAAACAGCACAGCGAGGGCTGGAAGGTGAGGAGGAGCAACACGGTCTCATCAGGAAACGTAAATAAATACCGATTTCAACCACAGGACAAAAGGTACATAATATCCCAAAGAAAACAGTGCAAACATGAGTCAACCTAACAATACTTGTGGTGGGGGAAGAGTGCTCTCACCACTAGACCAAACCACCCACCCTGATACAAACACAGCAATACTATGATGATGGTTCCTTTTAACATTAAGATAGAAAGTTAGGGTTAAGGTTATGGTTAGAGTTAAGGTTATGGTTAGTTGGTTGGTTAGAGAGGGGGCGAAGGAAGGATCCAGAGGACTGACGGAGGGATAGAGGGAGACTCACCAGGCAGAGAACATGTCCGTAAACATGATGGCCCTGGGAATCCACAGCCCAAGACACGACATGGAGCCTATCATCTGAGAGAGGGAGAGAGAGAGAGAGAGAGAGAGAGAGAGAGAGAGAATCAACAGCCTGCATTTCTTTCATTTTCTACATCTCTACAATTAAAGGAACACGCCAACATTATGTGAAATGTGCTTACCGTCTTCTCCAGAGTCAGACAAGAAGATAGATACCTATTTCCTCTCTCTGCGCTCAGTAGAAAGCTATCCGGCTGCACGTTAGCCTAGCTTAGCACAATGAATGGAAGCGGACAGTACCGATAGCCTAGCTTAAACTCTGAGAGAGGTGTTAGTCAGCCGAAGGCTAACCAAGTAACCAGTACTGTCCATCCGTACAAATGGCAACAAAAATCACATAATCATAATTTTATTTCTTATTTTGATTCAAATGAAAATAAAAACGCAAAAAACATACCATTCCCTCCAATATCCTGAATCGTATTACAATTCTGAAGAATCACAATATGATATTCCCCCCCCCCCCCCCCCATCGCTCAGCGTTACCTGGTGGTTTATGTAACATCATGACCCATCCTATCATACAAATCATCCTCTTTCCAGTTCAGAAATGTAGAATAGACACACACACACACACACACAGACAGACAGACAGACAGACAGACAGACAGACAGACAGACAGACAGACAGACAGACAGACACACACAGACATACAGAGAGACAGACAGACAGACAGACAGACAGACAGACAGACAGACAGACAGACAGACAGACAGACAGACAGACAGACAGACAGAGAGACAGACAGACAGACAGACACACACGTATACAGGATAGATAGATAGATAGATAGATAGATAGATAGATAGATAGATAGATAGATAGATAGATAGATAGATAGATAGATAGATAGATAGATAGATAGATAGATAGATAGATAGATAGATAGATAGATAGATAGATAGATAGATAGATAGATAGATAGATAGATAGATAGATAGACAACACAGATGAACACAAATATGAGGCCATGGGACAAACCTCTTGTATTCATCCTTCAGTTTATGAGGATTAGGATCAAGAGAGGTGGAAAAGAAGAGCCAACCCTGTCAGCAACAGGCGACATGTTCCTTTAAGATCAGATGCAGCAAAGCTCCATGTAAAAGAAGCGTGGAGTCGTAAAGGAACCATCGTAAATACCAACAATTTGGAAAAGGCAGGGGGGCATTGGGGGTTGTCTCTGGGAACTAGAGAAAGACTCCTATATAACAAGAGGGGTCCCCCAGAGGGTCCCCCCTCTGTCCGGTTTGACATAAACCTTCTATGTCTATTCTGCATTCATCTGTCTGCTATCACTGCTCAGTATAGAAGTATATGATGAAGTATATGATGGCGACAGTGGGTCAGGAGGTAGAGCAGTTGTCTGATAACTTGGAGGTTCCCGGTTCAACTCCCACTCCTCCCTGGCAGCGTGTCGAAGTGTCCTTGAGTGAGACACTTAGCCCCTAATTGCTCCCGATGAGCAGGTCGGCACCTTGCATGGTCGCCTCTGCCGTTGTGTGTGCGTGAATGTGTGAGTGAATGGGTCAAATGTGAGACATACGTTGTAAAGCGCTTTGGATAAAAGTGCTATATAAATGCACCATTTACCATTTATGATTGTTTGTGTGCCTGTATTGCCTACGCATCAGATGGAGATATAGAACGAGAGACAGACAGACAGACAGACAGACAGACAGACAGACAGACAGACAGACAGACAGACAGACAGACAGACAGACAGACAGACAGACAGACAGACAGACAGACAGACAGACAGACAGACAGACAGACATCTTACCGGTGCTGCCCCATTAACCCACATGATGACGCTCTTCTTGTGGGCGGGAACCTTCCTGTAGATGTAGACACACTCCTCAATGTAGACTATCAGGGACACCGTCGCCATGAAGGTCAGGATGGAGTACAGGATGATCCCAAAGATGTCCAATTCTGGAATAAAATGGTATTGATCAATGAGATGAAAAACATAATATTAGTCTTCTCCAGACTCAGACAACCAGATAGATACCAGTTTCCTGTGCATTCAGTAGAAAGCTATCCGGCTGCAAGGTAGCCTGGCTTAGCACAAATTAATGGAAGTGGATATGGACAGGCTAGCCTATAGCTGTTGACCAAAAACACCTGTCCCAGCTATCAGCTTTCTACTGAACGCACAGAGAGGAAATTGGTATGTACAGCATTTCCCCATAATGTTGCCGTGTTCCTTTAAAAACGTGATGGCACCGGCAATCCACAGCACGGAGCCAATCACCTGTTACGGCCCGGATCACATGACAGGCTTAAACCATTCCTAGATAAACTAGTGAAATTAAGACTTTTTTAATAAACAAGCCTTTTTTTCTTTTTGCTGCTCTGTGTTCTTCAAGTGGGTCATTCTAGATCACATTTAATTTAATTTTAAACTCAAAGATCTTCTCATAAAGGACACCTAATAATTAAAGGACATGATATAATCACAAAAGGTACTGTCACCTTGTGGATTTAGCCTTTTCACTAGATTTAGATTAATCCAATAACAATAATAACATCATATGTGGGCCAAGTCAGAATTTAGAAGAGCGGGACATTAGGAGAAAATAAACAGAGGCATCTTCTCGATCCATCACAATATTAGGATATGCTTATGGATTCATGAATCCATTCATTTTCATGGATTTATATATCTGGGACATAGATTATCCAGCACAAATGACCACTCCATCGCAGTGAGAATAAGTTTATTTTATTGTCAATGTATAATTGAAATTTGTCTTTTCATATATTCCTCCTAGTTATACATAATACACAGTCCTCATATCCCTCCTAGTTACACCACACACACACAGTCCTCCTATCCCTCATAGTTACATAAACGCCTCATATCCCTCCTAGTTACACACAGTCCTCATATCCCTCCTAGTTACACACACACAGTCCTCATATCCCTCCTAGTTACACACACACAGTCCTCATATCCCTCCTAGTTACACACACACAGTCCTCATATCCCTCCTAGTTACACACACACAGTCCTCATATCCCTCCTAGTTACACACAGTCCTCATATCCCTCCTAGTTACACACACACAGTCCTCATATCCCTCCTAGTTACACACACACAGTCCTCATATCCCTCCTAGTTACACACAGTCCTTATATCCCTGCTAATTACACACACACACATCTCATCAGAGAGGTCAGAGTGCAGGGACAGTTTTTGGGGTTCAGTGCCTTGCTCAAGGGCCTTAGGCAGGATGGTGGGCACTGTAGATGTAATACCAGCCACCCTTCAGTCACCAGCTCACAGCTGGATACACCCTCCTGTCGGGATGGGGATCGAACCAGCGACCTTTTAGTTACTGGCCATCCTGCCTCCCAGGTTTCTAGGATGGACCACACTCTACAAGAAACAACACATCCTGAAGTCAACAGGAATTCCTTTGAGAATCAAGAGAAAAGTCTATAATACCTACAGGCTCCCTGTTCTCCTCTACGGTATGGAATGTATCACATGGGCAACACCACTTACTGGAGACATGGAGGTCTTTCAGAACCACACTATGCGCTACCATTGGTGGAAGAAGACGAACACCGTTCCTTTACTTAAGTAAAAGTAGAAATACCCAAGGGCGGCTGAGTGGCGCATTGGGCAAGGCGCTCGCCACTAACGCAGGAGACACTGGTATCGAGCCCAGCTCTCTGCATTGCTACCGGCTTGGCCGGTCGTCATACTAACACAATTGGCAGTGTTAGAGGGTGGGAAAGCCGGTGGGTGGGGATTGGACGTTGTGGACAGCGACTCCTACAGGTCGGTTGGGTGACGCCGGTGCGGGCGGAAACAGGAAGTATCTGGGGCAGCGTGAGCCTCCCACGCGTTACTCCTCGCCACTGAGAGTCCGCGCTGTCTGGTGAAAAGATGCGACAGGCTGCCTGCTCGTGTACCGGAGGGGACACGTGATGCAAGGCTTCTATCCGCACTACAGCCGACCAGTGGGAGGCATAGTCTAGCAACGTTCAAGACAGGGGAGGGTAGAATTGGAATTACGAAATTGGGATGGGAGAAAAAATAGAAAAATAAGGAGAAAAAGTGGACCAAAAAAAAAGTAGAAATACCCAGATAAATGAGTACTCTGGTAAAACTAACATTCCTCCATTCAAATTCGACTTAAGTAAAAGTAGAGAAGTATTTGCTATTGAATGTACTTATTAAGTATCTAAAGTAAAAGTATGCATTCTATATGATGTTTGTGTATTCCTTGATCCATTGACCTCTAAATGCTATGTTAAAGTGGTATGTGGTCCAGTTATGCTGCTCTGATTAAAGGTTATGTTAAAGTGGTATGTGGTCTAGTTATGCTGCTCTGATTAAAGGTTATGTTAAAGTGGTATGTGGTCCAGTTATGCTGCTCTGATTAAAGGTTATGTTAAAGTGGTATGTGGTCCAGTTATGCTGCTCTGATTAAAGGTTATGTTAAAGTGGTATGTGGTCCAGTTATGCTGCTCTGATTAAAGGTTATGTTAAAGTGGTATGTGGTCCAGTTATGCTGCTCTGATTAAAGGTTATGTTAAAGTGGCATGTGGTCCAGTTATGCTGCTCTGATTAAAGGTTGTGTTAAAGTGGTATGTGGTCCAGTTATGCTGCTCTGATTAAAGGTTATGTTAAAGTGGTACTGTACATGGTCCAGTTATGCTGCTCTGATTAAAGGTTATGTTAAAGTGGTATGTGGTCCAGTTATGCTGCTCTGATTAAAGGTTATGTTAAAGTGGTATGTGGTCCAGTTATGCTGCTCTGATTAAAGGTTGTGTTAAAGTGGTACTGTACATGGTCCAGTTATGCTGCTCTGGCGAAAGGTTATGTTAAAGTATGGTATGGGGTCCAGCTATGCTGCTCTGAATACATCAGGTTCCAAATGTGAACGTATATAATCTTCATACACTTGCCATGTTTTCTATGCAAAACCTAGTAAAACTAGTAACCAATGGGCTCAGATCAATGTAGTGGAGTAAAAGTATAAAGTTCCCTCAAATGAAAATACTCACGTAAAGTTGCTCGAAATTATACTTAAGTACAGTACTTGAGTAAAAATACTTAGTTACTTTGCACCACATGGCGAGATATAACTTCAGACGCATCACCAGCTCGTGGAGCTGTGAGCAGCCTGATCCCTGTTGAAGCCCTCTCTCTCTGGGCACACGGACAGGTCAACCCAAGGCCTCTCTGAGCCTGAGCCACAACCGCAGGTCTGGAAGCAGTACGGAAGATCACATGTTAAACGATATATAACTATATACATGTACCTATATACCTACTTATGCACCTGCATATAAGCCATATAACTCTGTCTAATAGCATGTTTGTACAATAATGCTGTATATACTAGGGCTGTCTTAAATACTTCGAAGCTTCGTTCGATGGCACAAGCTTCGAACATAAAAAAAAAATCGAAGTTACATTTTATTATTTTTTTTGTCTCCAAAATCTTGCGCCTCCATTCCAATGAAACGAAAGTAAGCGGCGCCTCGACTCCACCTCTCTACAACAAGCACGTGGAGATTATCTGTGTTGAAAACAACAAGGACATGTGCAGCAGACATGTCGACGAAGAAGTCATCAGACGTGTGGTTACACTTTAAAATATGCAAAGACAATGCCCAAAAAGCAGAGTGCCAGATATGCCAGAAGAAAATGGCATATCACAACTCTACAACAACTTTGTCAAATCACCTAAAAAACGTAAGTATCGTTGTACACGACGGCGACGCCACACAAAACATTAATAAGGCTATGCCTATGCTGCTATGACTAATGTGTTACCAAGCTGGCTAATTTAATTGTAATCATCTGCTTTTGTAGGTGCATTGTCTGATATAATTATAAATTATAAATTAAATATAATATAATTGTTTGCTTGATAGACGAAGGTTGCAACATAATTATGTAATGTCATGTCGTTGGCTGTGAGAGCAGCCCCACTGCACCCAGGCAGCGCAGCCGAGTGAAACCTTGTTGGCTGCGTCACAGTCATGAAAGGGGCTACTTAATTAATTAATCCAATCCACTTTATTTATAGAGCACATTTAAAAACAACAAAGTTTACCAAAGTGCTGTACAAGTCCCACAACATAAGATAAAAATATATATATATAAAAAAAATATATATATATTATAATAATTTTTTTTCTCTCTCGAAGCTTCGAATAAAAATCGAAGCTCGGCCCCGAAGCTTCGATTGCCAAAAAAAGCTTCGAAGGTCAGCCCTAGTATATACCGTATATATGTATATATATTTATTCTTACAATATATCTATCCACCTGTCTGTACATACCTGCACATAATCCTTGATACATATATGTAGATACTATATCTATACAGTACATATCCCTTACCTACTCTTACTAGTTACGCTGCTGGCCAGTCTGACTTACTACCATAGTGTCTTTATACCTGTATCACTGTACATATTAATACTACAACTCTGTACATACATCTAATTAGCACTACACCCAGTAGTACTAATCTATATACTAACGCTAGTACTCATTTATGTATTTTATACCCAGCTTAATCACCTGTATATTGTATATTGATGCTGTTGCACTTTACTGTTACATTTGCACTCTGGTTGGATGCCAAACTTCTTTCCGTTGTACTGTACTTGTGCTGTATGATGACAATAAATTTTTTATATAATCTAATCAAATCGAATCATATTGGACTGCATGGCCATTGGAAGTGATATAAAAATGAAACGTCAATAAACATTCAAGAGATCATTTTGACTTAATATTTGCTTTCTTCATCGATTTACAATATTAGAAAGAAATCCAACAATACGATCACATTGACAGATGGCAAATGATAAACCCTGCCTAGCACTACAATGTGGTGCCTATATTTGGTGATATAGTAATCAATGTAGACCTACGAGCTGGCCCTGTTCGGGACTTGCGCCAGGGGAGTGAGGGGACACATGTTGCAGTCCGATCCTTTGAACGGAGCCAGACGTGGCATGGGCACCATGTTTCCGAGAAACTCCTATTAGCAAAGCAATTTCTGTCAAAAACAGGAAATCACAAGCAGGCCGGTCTCGACTCGCCATACACAGACGTACACATGCTCCACGAGTGAAATTGTGAAACTCTTTACACTGAAAACACAAGCGTGGCTTTGGCCAACTCACATCAGGAGGGGCGGGATTACTAGGAAGGGGGAAATACCTGTTATCATTTCTGGGAAGAGCTTCTGAGGTTCGGGACTCCCATGGCACACAGACAGAGGTCGTTACCTCGCTCTTAATCCTTTCACTACCACTGACACTACAAAGGATTAACCTTTCACTACCACACTACAGAAGGTTAACTCTTCACTACCACACTACAGATACCACACTACAGAAGATTAACCCTTTCACTAGCACACTACAGAAGGTTAACCTTTCACTACCACACTACAGAAGGTCAACCTTTCTCTACCACACTACAGGGTGAACCCTTTCACTACCACATTACAGAAGGTGAACCCTTTCACTACCACACTACAGAAGGTTAACCTTTCACTACCAACTACAGAAGGTTAACCATTCACTACCACACTACAGAAGTTTAACCCTTCACTACCACACTACAGAAGGTTAACCTTTCACTACCACACTACAGAAGGTTAACATTTCACTACCACACTACAGAAGGTTAACCCTTCACTACCACAATACAGAAGGTTAACCTTTCACTAGCACACTACAGAGGTTGTGGTAGTGAAAGGGTTAAAGCCAAGCCGCTCTGAAGAAAGTGAGGGTTCTAAGGAAGAGAGAGGAGAGGAAAGGGAAGAGACTAGTCATAGACCAGATGGTTCTGCCCACGTTCAGTCGGATCAGATGAGGCGTTTCCATGACAATAAAGGACAGGAATTCTGATTGTTTAGTTATCCTGTTATTCTCTGGTGCCTTGATTAATTTACCTCGTGATCAAAAGTCTTGGGGCACCCATGCATAAACACAAACAAGCACACGCACAGGCATGCACACATAGCCACCGACACACACACACACAGACACATATACACACAGAGACACATACACACACATACCCACTAACACACAGAGAGACACACACACCCACCGACACACACAGAGACACACACACAAGCACACAAACTGACGAGAACAAACGTGAAGTCTCACTCACGTGAAACTCCCTCTGCATACTACTCCTGGGTCCTAGTGTCCCCCAGGTTACACTATATGTTATGTGTGCACACTGCACATGCATTTTATATGTTAATAAAATTGCATTTATCTATAGTCCTAATTCTGTCACTGTTTGATGTCACAAAGAAGGATGGATCCGAAAGCTACATTTGTAACAGGTGATGAAAAAGTCAACAAATAATTAACTGTATTAGACATTTGTTAATGATGAATAGTCTTCACTTTAGATTAGGGCACACAATAGCATCTGCAAATGATTTATTGATGTTTTATGAATGTCTTAACAAATAATTTGTTAAACATGAAAAGACAAGTCTGGTCATTGCTTCGTGTGTATTCATAAATGTCCACAAATAATAAATTATTAGACATTTGTTAATGATGAATAGTCTTCACTTTAGATTAAGGCACACAATAACATCTGCAAATGATTTATAGATCTTTTAAGAATGTTTTACAAATCATTTGTTGAACATGAACAAATAAATGGAGGTATAGTAGTTTTTTCATATCCATTTTCAAAGCATCTACATTTTTTGATTTGATTTGATTTGATATTTTTTATTTTCGTGTCTTACATACAGATGTATGCCCAGCCCATATGGGCTTACAAGACACATAACAATCAGTATATAATAATATACTTGACCAATTACTTAACAAATGACAATAGACCAAGATGGCCATAAAAAAAATACAAGAAAATACAATAAAACGTAATATAACACAAGCTGTACTCAATGTAAATAAACAGAAAAACAAGGTGAATTCAAATACAATTATATAGGATACAGTGTGTTTTGTCTCAGGTGCCATGCCTTCTCCAAAGATCCTGCAAAACCGAAGATGTCCTCCACAAAAAAACAACTCAACATACAACTCTCAGACTGCCAAAACAAATCTGGGTTTACAATTTGAATTTTTTCAAATAAATCCCTCCTCAAAGTGGTGTACAAAGGGCAATAAAAAACAAAATGATATTCATCCTCCACCACTCCCAGATCACACAGAACACACAACCGCTCCTCCTCAGGTTTACCCTGGAATCTACCCACTTCCACCGCCAATGGCAGGGTGCCAGACCTCAACTGGGCACACAGAGACCTCCGTCTTCTCTTTAAGTTTAACATTACATAAGGTTCAGTAAAATACTAATTTTTAATTGCAATATAAAAGTTTAGGTTTTTTCAAAATCTCCACCTTCCACTTATCCTGATGGATTGTTGATAATTTTGTTTTAATTATGTGAACCTTACACTGCAAATTGTTCATAAAAATCATACTCAAGTCAGTAGAAGAAAAAATCATAGACATCTCTCTTGACCAGGGATGACCGTGTGCTCTGTCCCAATTAAAAATCTTTTTTGTCACCCTGCCATTTGGCAGCTGGACCAGGCGGTTCCATAACCTCACCATTTCACCTTTTTGCTTGACCACTTACTTACTTACTACACATTAAACAACATTATTTAATGATGAACAAATCAAGTACAAACAATGTTGATAATGAGTTATAAATAATGTATAACTAATTTGTAAATGTTATACAAATAGTTATAAATGATTTAATAATAATTTACGAATGTATATACATAGTTTGTTCATGATTAGTTCATTATCTACAAATACCTTATAAAGGTATTATAACTGAGTGTTATTATAAAGTGTTACCCAGGTTTCTTATTTACAACGTCGATCTGGTCCAAGAGGCCCCAACAGGAGAACAAATATACATATATATATATACACACACACATATGCAAAATAACACCAATAACAAAATAAAAACACAGTTAAGAATCATACACATAAGCAAATAACAAACAAATACATGCACAGCCTATGTACAAAAGAAATAAACAGGGGAGGATTAGGGGGGGTGAAAGTATGTGAATGTGTGTGTGTGTGTGTGTGTGCATGTGCATGCAAACAGATGCGTGTGTCTAGGTGCAAGTATGAATGAGTGCAAGTGTGAAACTGTGGTATCAGCAAGAGCAAGAGGGATCTACTAAGAGCGTGTTGAGTATATTCTTGAAGGCAGTCAGTGAAGTAAGAGCTGTAAGTTTAAGGGTGTCTTGAAAAGCGTTCCAGTCATAAGCTGCTGCAAAGTGAAAGGAGTCTCGGCCGGAGGTGGTCTTGGATCTTGGGATGTTTAATTTGATGAGTTTGCTTGATCTTGTGCCGTATAAGTGCTATGAGAAAGGTGGAGCAGGGAGGACAGATAAGGTGGGGTCTTGCCCAGGATTGTCTTGTAAATGGAGTGGAACCAATGGTGGAGTCGGCGGCTCATTCTCATGAAATCAATGATTTACCATGGCCGTGATCTTTTCTAAATAAAGGTTAGCATTTATTCAAGTAAACAAAACATAATATTAAAGATAAAAATGTGCTCCTTCTTGTACAATGAGTTGTTTACTCATAACAATTAATTATTTTAATATTTTAGTACATTTTGTGCTTAAATTCTCATTACCGCGATGCGTCCACATTGATTTCTATGGCACATTGACTTAATTTTATATTTAATAAACTCAAAATGTTTCTCTAAAACTGTATTAATATTGTTTATTTATTTGTGTCATCAAGGAAATTATGATGAATTATACAATTAAATTGACAAATTAATGATTTTTTTGTGGAAAACATAATGTCCTTGGATGCAGTTCTCATTCTCCGCAACAGTTTTCACCTTCCTGTTAAGACTACAGAATTTTTTTAAATAAAGTTGTATTGTCCCATGATGCATCACAAAGAAGACCAACTAGAAGATGGCTACTAGGTAAGTGAAGTCACCTCAATGGTTAACACTTAAAAGTTCTAATTTACCTCTTCAGCCCTTGTACACGACAAAATTGCTTCTCATTACTGAAACATGAAGTATTACTTGTTTGAAAAAAGTTTTGATCATCAATATTTGATCAACACAAAGGTTAATACGTTCCTAACATGTACCATGACATTTTTTTGCCAATGTCATCATGGCTTCTCCATTGTTAGCTAAAAAATGCTAACTCCTCTCATCCTCCGCAACACACTTCTCATATACCGCAACACTTTACTGGGTGTTTCAGTAATGAGAACTTCTCTTTCGGCAATGAGAATTTGGTAACACATCACATAACTTTGTCATTAAATAGTAATAATTGGTAACACTTCAACATTAAGTGTTCATAACGTTGTAATTACATAGTAATAATAAAATGTGTATCATCAACAGTTCATTTTGATGTAATTTACTAACTTTCCTGTTTCATTGCAGACAGTCAGCCACTGAGAAAAAGAAAGCGTTAGCAAAGGCTAGGCTAGCAAAATTCAGAGAAAAGGTTTACAACAACCCTGACCTGCTGGACGAGTACAGAAGGAAGGAGAGAGAGAGGTAAGGGGGGTGAGAATGGTACAGTCATTAGCAAACATGCTAGTTTATAGGAAGCCTCATACAAGCCATTTAGTTGATAGGATGTCCAGCTTTCTGGCCCTCACTAGAGGATGTGTACACACTCACACTTTGTAAGCCATTCAGTCCCTACTGTAGGACACACACACACACACACACACACACACAGGGAGAACCCTACTGTAGGACACACATATGCACACACACTCTAAGAAAGTCAGGCCCTACTGTAACACACACACACACACACACACACACACACACACACACACACACACACACACACACACACACACACACACACACACACACACACACACACACACACACACACACACACACACACACACACACACACACACACACACACACACACACACACACACACACACACACACACACACACACTCCATCCAGTGCATAGTGTAGGGTCTGTCCTGGGCTGTCCCCGACTAAGGATTTGGATGGTCGACTAGGATTGGCCAAAATTTGCCGTTAGTCGACTATTGGTCGACTTAAAAAAAAAAAAAAAAAAAAAAGTACATTTTAATTTTTTTCTTTAATCATTCCATTTGGGCTGTGGGGGTGCTTAATGTCTGAAAGAGTCGACTGACGGCTTCTTGTCCTCTGCAAAAGCATGCAATTGGTCCACTGATGGATACATCTTGATATTTGTCTAGTATAGTGTGTTCATTAGATGGGTGAAATCCTCTTTCAGTGCCTCTGTGCCTGTTTTCGTAGGCAGTTAGCCTCTGGTATGCGTGCCATTAGCGTTAGCCACGCTTCTATGCCTCTTTTCTTTTGAAAAAAAAAAGTTAAAAAAAAATATATATATATATATTAATAATCTTTTATATTCGACTAAGAGGTTGGCCAGTCGACTACGGCCCCTTTCAACCAATTAGTCGACTAATCGATTAATAGGGGTCAGCCCTATATTTTCCTAATTGTATGGCATGCTTCCTTTTCATTTCTAGATGTTTTTCCTAATTTTATGGCATGCTTCCTTTTCATTTCTAGATATCAAAAACGAAAGGAAAATGGTAAGATCAAGAAAATGGAAGATCTTACCTCCAAACAATATGAAAGGAAAAAAAAACAATGGAGAGAAAATTCGAACAGGCATTATGCTAAAAAGAAAACACTGAATGCCATCTTGGATTTGACCCCTCCCTCCATCAATGAGCCAGATGCCGCACAGGTACTGGAGCAATATGTAGGCCTACCGGTACCACCAAGCCCCCCAGAACTGCCATCAAACTGCCCAGAGCAGACGTCCACCCCCAAAGCAAGAAGAAAAAGGAGAATGCAGGATGTCCAGGTAGTACCAAGGCCTCCCGAGCCACCTTTGAACTGCCCAACACCAGAGCAGACCTCCACCCCCAAAGCAGGAAGAAAAAGGGAGGCAACCATAACCTCACTGAGGTCAAAACTGAGGGCGACAAAAGATCAACTGGAAATCCAGTCCCGAAAATACTCTAACCTAACGAAGCAGCTTAGAAGGCTACAAGAAAAAAAACAAAAAAGGACCAGCTCCTTTGATAGGCACCATTGAGAAGAGAGCCACCCACCGGAGAGAGCCCAAGACCCTGCCAAACAACAGCCAGAGACGATTGATGGGACATGTTGTGAGTCGTTTCTTGCACCAGGATGACAACTCAACAGTCATCAATGGCAAAACAGGGGAAGTCCGCAAGAAAGGACAAGTGTTCAGGAAGAGGGCACTGACTGACACTATGGAGAGACTACATGTTAAATTTCTCAGTCAGCACCCTCGCTACAAACTCTCAAGGGCTCAGTTCTGCAGACTGAAGCCCTTTTGGATCGTGAGACCCAACGTTTCCCAAAGAGAAACCTGTGCCTGCAAAATCCACGAGAATTTCCTATTCAAAATCAAGAAGCTTCACCAGCTTGGGATTGTTGCCACACCATCCACAACTGAAATAGTTGAGTCCTGTGTCTGCAGCTCAAGTGATGTGGAATGCATGTACAGAAGGTGCATTCAATGCCAAGGCAAAACCTTCCCTACAACTATTGATCCATCAACCAAGGGAAACATAATTTCCTGGGACCAGTGGGTTACCCGGACAGGTAAAATCACAAAAAAGGGAAAAGATGGTGCACTGGAGGAGACGAATGTCAAAAACACAGCACTGGAGAAGACACACACATCTATCGACAAACTTGTTGACCTCACTAAGGACCATGTAAATAAACTGGCCATTCATGTGTATAACATCCAGCACCAGTTCCAGAGGCTGAAGTCACTCAAGGAGAACCTTACTGAGAAAGAGGTGGCTGTCCACATTGATTACAGTGAGAACTACAGCTGTAAGTACACCAGGGAAGTGAAAGACACCCACTTTGGTGGCGGGAACCAGCAAGTGACGCTTCATACTGGGGTCAAATACCTGAGTGGGGGACGTGTGGAGTCTTTTGCGTCTCTGTCAGCGTCCCTAAAACATGATGCTGTTGCAACGTGGGCTCATCTTAATCCAGTGCTCAAGTCCATCCGGGAGGAACATCCAGAAGTGAAGCACATCCATTTTATTTCAGATGGACCCACCTCCCAGTACCGCAACAAGACAGCGTTCTATCTGGCCTCGACAGTGCCTTTCATGAGAGGGTTTGAATATGTCACCTGGAACTTCTCAGAGGCATCTCATGGCAAGGGTGCCCCTGATGGGGTAGGGGGTGCACTCAAGAACCTAGCAGACCGGCTTGTTGCTTATGGAACTAGCATCCCAGACACCAACACACTGCATCAGCAACTGGCAACACACTCATCTGTAAGGCTATACATGGTAACAGAGGAGGAGATCATTTCGGCCCACGATTTGATTCCTCCAGCCCTGAATACAGTGCCCGGGACTATGAAGATTCACCAGGTAGGTCAATGTGACATGAGGTTGAACACGTTTGATTGATTGATTGAAAACTTTATTAATAGGTTGTAGAATGGGTACAATACAGTACAGCTCAATACACACAATTGTTAAGGGGATGCAGACCAGAGAAAGACTTTCGTCTTGTTTACATCAGGGTCCCCCATTTTCAATTCATAATGACAAAGTGGGCAGGGGTGAGGTGGGTTCTAGGAGTAAGGTCAAGCAGTAGTCTGACCAGTTTGTTTTGTGATGTTTGTAATCTTGTTTTTAGTGCCTTTGAGGTGCTTTGGTACCATGAGGAGCAAGCATAGTCGTAGTACCCTTGAATGAGTGCTCCTGTTAAGTGTTTTAATTAATTAATTGTCATAAGTTGGCTTAACTTTATTGATTCATATGCTTTTTTAATACATTTATTGTTTAATTTCTGTTTATAGCTGACATCTACAAAACCAGGAATAATCCAGACCCGGGACGTATCCTGCTTTTGTGGCAGTGCATGTGGATGCTTTCTCCCAAAAGAGTGCTCCTTCATAGGAGCGAATGTGGAGTCAGATACGGAGAATGCAGAGCCAGGACCTGTTTTGGACGTGGGAAAGTGGGTCCTTGTGGAGTATGATGCAGAGTTGTTCCCTGGCACCATCACACAGGTATGTAGAACTAGTTTTAGATATGGACACTAGGTTACTTGTTAATGGTAAATCCTGAGTCCTGTTTTGTACTTTTTCTTTTACCTATGTCCTTTACAGATTGTGGATGATCAATATGAAGTTGACACGATGAATTGTGCTGGAGAGAATAAATTCTACATTCCATCTCGGAGGTTCGATGGAGAGAAAGTGTGGTATTACTTGGATGACATCAAATGTGTCATCCCGGAGCCACTACCTGCCACATCCTCTGCACGTCATTTTAGTGTTTCAGCTGAGATCTGGGCTAAATACACAAAGAAGTGTGTGTAAATGCGTGTTGTGGGGTGGGGGGTTCTACAGGTCTAAGCATGTTTTATACATGACAACCATTTTGTCATGATTGTGTCCTTGTTTTTTATTTCATTTTGTACAGGCCTACTTGTTTTTAACAAGAATATACACATTTATCTTAGGCCTATATGGATTGTATTATCTAAGCAAGGTTCAGAGTTGCACATTTTGCTTATCAGGCCTATGTGTGATTGTTTGAGTTATTTTTTTTTTGTATTTAGAGCACTTTTTGAAGTATATGACCTGAACCAGTGATTGTTCTATGAAAAAGGTTTTGTTTGTTTTTGTTATTATTCTGTATATTGATTGCATCTTATTGTATTTTTAAACAATGTTGTTAAACAGAATAAAGTTGTGAGTTGAGCTGAACAAATGCATTTTTTTTCTTAATTTGATTGACAGGATATGCAAATGCCTTAGTTGCAATTTTATGAAAGCATCCAGTCACTGCAGTCAGTGAGAGTTGGCAAGCCCTGAAATAATCTCTCATTAAAAAGGTTCACTGTGTTAACTTGACAAATAAGACAGTAAATTAGAGGTTTTCATAATTATGTAATTTGTTGTGTTACCTAAATTTTGGGATGCAAGTAAAACTAGACAATTCCGCGCAGGGAAATTGTGAAAGTGTGGGTGATGCCTCTATTATGACATCATACTGTGACATCACAAATGTTCTAGAATGTTCTATTATGACATCATACTGTGACATAACAAATGTTCTAGAATGTCTATTATGACATCATACTGTGACATCACAAATGTTCTAGAATGGTCTATTATGACATCATACTGTGACATCACAAATGTTCTAGAATGGTCTATTATGACAGCATGCTGTGACACCACACATGTTCTAGAATGTCTATTATGACATCATACTGTGACATCACAAATGTTCTAGAATGTCCTATTATGACAGCATACTGTGACACAAATGTTCTAGAATGTCTATTATGACATACTGTGACATCCAAATGTTCTAGAATGTTCTCCCATTCATTCCTTATGGACCAAAATGTCCTGTTTAAAGTCGATTTGTAGCCAAACGGTGCGGTGAAACTTTCCAATTTTCTGCTTTGGTGTTTGTGGCTAATCAGACACACCAAGTGGTTTGCTTTGAATAACCAACAGCCTTGCTTAAGCGGGCATTAAGCCTCGAGTTGTGTCTGGCAACACTTAGCATACTTATTATCATTACCGAAATCATTAATCTCATTTCCGAAACCCATGTATCATTACCACAACAGCTGTTAATTTAATGTTTATTTAATTTAGTGAACAATTATAATTTGATTCTAAAGGCATGTCCATGATCTATTTGTTATGTGCTTTAATGTTTACAATGACATTTTAAAAAAAAATCAGGTTTCCATGAAATATCACAAAAATTAGGTTGTCGACCGCAGAAGGTGTTGCGGTAATGAGAGTAATATGACAAACTATTCTAAAAATGATTATTTAAAAATATATATTATTTCATAGTTTCAGGTATGTGTCTATGACTGTTAATTATCAATTCTTAAAACTTTGAAAATGTATACACTTTTCTTATTGTCTTGAAGTTTTAAGACTGTTGCGGTAATGCAAATTTGAAGGACTTATTTTGGAAAATGTGTTCAAAAGGGTGTTAAATTGTAAATAAATATTTTCTAATTATTATTCACATATACTCTAGACCTGGCTTATAGTGCTTGAAAAGGAAATTTGTTGATGCAAGTTTGTTAAAAAAAATTATGTTTGAAATTTTGAAATCAAGATTTCATGAGAATGAGCCGGGTGTGGAGGGATTGCCAGTCAACCAGTTTGTAAAGGTCACAGTGATGTGTATTAAAGGGTGCACTGCATTGGTGGCAAAGCGGATGGCAGAATGGTGAAGAGTGTCCAGTTTGTGTAGACACTAACACACACACAATTCACTAACACACAATTCTCTCTCTCTCTCTCTCTCTCTCTCTCCTGGTCTGGAACCCTCCTCGTTCCTCTCTGTGTGTTTATTCCTACACAGGGTAGCTTCACTGAGCACAGAGACCACATGCCTCAAACTCCAGGACCACGGGTTAAACTCAGACTCAATTCACTTATCAACTCATTTAGGCCCATTGTCTCCCCTTGCCGTAATCCAACTGGCCAGGGATGCAAATCAAACATGATGCTTTTATCCAAAGCCAATTACAAGTTGTGTACAACAAGTCAGCAGGAAGGGTACAACTCTAAGCTAAGGGTCAGTAAGATTATTCGTCAAACAGTGTTGAACTTGAGTGATACAGTGTTGAGTGCATAGTTGTTATGGTTTGTAACCGACCCCAATCGCACAACACAAGACAGGTATGAGAGTAAGCCAAAACAGGGCAAATATTTATTATAGAACAAAAAGCGGCACAGTCCCTTTAAGGGAAAACACAAAAACACTAGAGTCAAGGAAATATGGAAAATGCGGCACTGTGCCTTTAAGAGGCGAACAGGCTAAGGGACTAAGGCTAAGGGCCAGGGCTAAGGACCAGGGCTAAGTGTCAGGGCCAGGACCAGGGGCACTGGAGAGGGGGACAGGGACAGAGGCCCGGAGAGGCGGGCTGGAGACAGGGACAGAGAACAGGGTTAAGGCCTTGGACAGGGCGAGGGCCAGAGCTGCTTACAGGGATGAGGACAGGGTTCCGACGGCGGAGGCCTGGCACGGGGACAGGGGCCCGACGGCGGAGGCCTGGCACGGGAACAGGGGCCCGACGGCGGAGGCCTGGCATGGGGACAGGGGCCAGACGGCGGGGGCCTGGCATGGGGACAGGGGCCCGACGGCGGGGGCCTGGCACGGGGACAGGGGCCCGACGGCGGAGGCCTGGCACGGGGACAGGGGCCCGACAGCGGGGGCCGGGCACGGAGATCCTCCTCCCGTCCCTACACCGAGTAGGGCTCTGCTGCTCAGGAAGGAATCCTCCTCCTCGGATGCTGCAGACGGGCAGCGCAGAACAAAGGGGGTCCCAGGGGAACGGGATGGGAACAAGCCATCCTCCCGTGGAATACTAGGGAGCGACGACGAGCCTGGGTCCAAGGGGAACGGGATGGGCACACGCCGTCCTCCCGTGGAATACTAGGGGCGACGACGAGCCTGGGTCCAAGGGGAACGGGATGGGCACACGCCGTCCTCCCGTGGAATACTAGGGAGCGACGACGAGCCTCACCCCAGGAATGAGGATCACGAAGAGACGCCTTCCTCCCGTGGAATCGGGAGCGATGGCGAGCCGGCTTGACGTCTGGAGTGGGAACACTGGAAAACCTCCCGTAGAGAATTAGAGAGCGAAGACGGTGTCCCACTCCAGGCAAACGGCGACAGGTGGTGATGGCTGGCACGTCGTCTCACGCCGGAGACGCGGCAGGTGATGGTAACGTACAGGATGGTAACGTACAGAACTCCATGAACACAGAACTCCATGAACACAGAACTCCATGAACACAGACACAGAACGACCCGACCAGGACTGGAAGGGAGGTCCAGGTATATAAAGCCCTATGGGGCACTAATCACAAACTATGACAGCTGCGTGAAGGTAGTCCAAGGGTGGGGGCTGGTGAAGGAGAGTAGACAGGGAAAAGCTCAGGGAACAGGCGAATCCTCACAATAGTAGTGTAGACATATTAGCATAGTTAGTAGGTAGTAGTATAGGCAAAGTAGATTCCTTAGTAGCAAAGTGCATAATAATAAAATACTATTAGTTAGTATTGTTTCTCTCTTTTGTTTTTTCTTCTTCTTCATTTCAAATATTGATTGAAGAAGTGTGTTTTTAGTCAACGGTGGACAAATCGACTAATCTGACAAACTCTTGTGGGGGAATAACTAATTTAAATCTAATAAGGTTTTATGAGCTTGAAAATGCATAATTACTCTGTGTTCCATGACTCAATGGAATGTTTTGCATGAGACCAGTGGAAGCTAAGGTGATAGATGTTTTGCCTGCGTGTTCTACTTAGGTCTCTAATAGTCCAGGACCAGTTTAGCCTAGAATTGCTAATCTTATTAAATCTTGTGGGTGAATAATTAATTGAATCCTAATACTGGTATGTAATTTAAATCTGTAAAATAATTAGCTATGATGGTAACATCGGCTCAGGAGGTAGAGCTGGTCATCGAGAAGGTTCCCGGTTCGATTCCGGCAATGTGTCGAAGTGTCCTTGAGCAAGACACTGAACCCCTAACTGCTCCGGATGAGCAGTTAGTGCAACAGAAGTGCATTTAAAACAACATATTGAGTTGGTATACAGTAATTGAATAGATAAACAAAATGACCAATTAAGCAAGTGACCTCAGGAAAATACACTTTGTTTATGTATTATTATGTGTCCGGCCACAAAATCCTCTGTATTTTTTGTACTGTATTTCTCTTTTTCAGTAACACCCTGCTTCAGACACATTCACACCTAGGAGCTGCCCAGTACAACCACCGTCCTCTACTGTTGACCACTAGGAGCTGCCCAGTACAACCACCGTCCTCTACTGTTGACCACTAGGAGCTGCCCAGTACAACCACCGTCCTCTACTGTTGACCATTGGAAGCTGCCCAGTACAACCACAGTCCTCTACTGTTGACCACTAGGAGCTGCCCAGTACAACCACAGTCCTCTACTGTTGACCACTAGGAGCTGCCCAGTACAACCACAGTCCTCTACTGTTGACAACTGGAAGCTGCCCAGTACAACCACAGTCCTCTACTGTTGACCACTAGGAGCTGCCCAGTACAACCACAGTCCTCTACTGTTGACCACTAGGAGCTGCCCAGTACAACCACAGTCCTCTACTGTTGACCACTAGGAGCTGCCCAGTACAACCACAGTCCTCTACTGTTGACCACTGGAAGCTGCCCAGTACAACCAGTCTGACACTGTTGACCACTAGGAGCTGTCCAGTACAACCAGTCTGACACTGTTGACCACTAGGAGCTGTCCAGTACAACCAGTCTGACACTGTTGACCACTAGGAGTTGCCCAGTACAACCACAGTCCTCTACTGCTGGCCACTAGGGCTGCAACTACTAATCGAGTAATCGACAACTAAATCGATTATACAAATATTATTTGGCAGCTATTAAATTGTTTAGCAGCGTTAATAATTGTTTAGCAGCGTTGCATGCTGGGCGCACCAGGCATGTCACAAATGCAGAATAAGAGAAGAAGCAAACGCTGCCTCTGATGTTTACACGTTTATAAAAAATTATTTAAAATGTTTATTAGCAACGCAGAGCTTTCAAACCATCACGTATCTCTGTCCGAAACCCTCGTGCAACTGTGAGTACCTTTGAAATTTCTCTGTGATACTTGTATAACGAACGGTTCGGGCAGAACCAGTCCTTCATGGTAAATCTAGGTTGGTTGGCTATGGGCTAGGAAGTGACTGTGGATTCACTCAGTGCATCACAGTCACGAAAGGGGCTACACTAACTTGTAGACCACCAGTAACCTGCAGTGTAGAGGGTGGTCTAACTTGTAGACCACCACTAACGTGTAGACCACCACTAACCTGCAGTGTAGAGGGTGGTCTAACTTGTAGACCACCACTAACGTGTAGACCACCACTAACCTGCAGTGTAGAGGGTGGTCTAACTTGTAGACTACCACTAACGTGTAGTGTAGAGGGTGGTCTAACTTGTAGACCACCACTAACCTGCAGTGTAGAGGGTGGTCTAACTTGTAGACTACCACTAACGTGTAGTGTAGAGGGTGGTCTAACTTGTAGACCACCACTAACGTGTAGACCACCACTAACCTGCAGTGTAGAGGGTGGTCTAACTTGTGGACCACCACTAACTTGTAGACCACCAGTAACCTGCAGTGTAGAGGGTGGTCTAACTTGTAGACCACCACTAACTTGTAGACCACCACTAGCCTGCAGTGTAGAGGGTGGTCTAACTTGTAGACCACCACTAACGTATAGACCACCACTAACCTGCAGTGTAGAGGGTGGTCTAACTTGTAGACCACCACTAACCTGCAGTGTAGAGGGTGGTCTAACTTGTAGACCACCACTAACTTGTAGACCACCAGTAACCTGCAGTGTAGAGGGTGGTCTAACTTGTAGACCACCACTAACTTGTAGACCACCACTAGCCTGCAGTGTAGAGGGTGGTCTAACTTGTAGACCACCACTAACGTATAGACCACCACTAACCTGCAGTGTAGAGGGTGGTCTAACTTGTAGACCACCACTAACCTGCAGTGTAGAGGGTGGTCTAACTTGTAGACCACCACTAACGTGTAGTGTAGAGGGTGGTCTAACTTGTAGACCACCACTAACGTGTAGACCACCAGTAACCTGTAGACCACCACTGCCCCCATATATAATCACTAGTGACTGACTCATTATTACATAACCTGTTGTGATATAGAAGAATAATCATCAATTATCAACTTTTCTCTCTGGAAGAAGATAGCCAGCCATACAACAATGCTGCCCTAAACTTCAGTTACTACTACAGTGCTGTATATACCACATACATTATATATTTATATATACTGCATATACATACATATCCATATCTGTCTGCATATAATCCTCCTATATACCTACTTATACACCTGCAGATAACTCTATATGATAGCATGTACAATAATGCTGTATATACCGTATCCTGACAAAAGAAGCCACTCCACTCATCGTCTAAACAACAGTCACGTCTCGCCTCAAGTACTGCAATGCACCGCTCGCTGGTCTACCGACCACTGCCACCAAGCGACTTCAACTCATCCAGAACGCAGTGGCCCGCCTGATCTCCAACCTACCAAAGTCAGCCCATGTTACCCCACTTCTTAGAGAGCTGCACTGGCTTCCCATGAAACCACTTCAAGGTCCTTGACCTCGCATACAATGCAGCGAAGGGAACAGCTCCCGCCTACCTCTGGTCAATGGTCTCTAACTAACTACACACCATCAAGACCCCTACAGTCTGCATCTTCTGGCCGCCTCAGACCCACTCCTATCCAAGCTCCGGGGGGGGGTCATCAAGGAGAAGCAGGCTATTCTCTGTCCTCGCTCCACAATGGTGGAATGAACTTCCCACCACAGTCAGGACAGCCGAAACCCGCCTAATTTTACACTACAACCATGAATGAATGAATGAATGAAAACTTTATTTAACAGATTGCAGAATGGGTACAATACAGTACGGCTCAATACACACAATTGTTAAGGGGATGCAGACCAGAGAAAGACGTTTGTCTTGTTTACATCAGGGTCCCCAATTTATACCTGTATCACTGTACATATTGGTATTACAACTCTGTACATACATACATCTGATTAGCACTATACCCAGTAGTACAAATGTATATATTTTATACCTAGTTTAATCACCTGTACATTTTATATTACTATTGCACTTTACTGTTACAATTGCACTCTGGTTGGATGCCAAACCTCTTTTCATTGTACTGTACTTGTGCTGTATGATGACAATACATTTTAATCTAATCTATAGTTTGCATTTGTAGGGCAGTACTGATACCGTGGTATAATAGTACATACACATGTAGAGGGACACCGATGTAGTGGTATTCATACACATGTAGAGGGACACAGATGTAGTGGTATTCATACACATGTAGAGGGACACAGATGTAAGTGGTATTCATACACATGTAGAGGGACACAGATGTAAGTGGTATTCATACACATGTAGAGGGACACAGATGTAGTGGTATTCATACACATGTAGAGGGACACCGGTGTAGTGGTATTCATACACATGTAGAGGGACACAGATGTAAGTGGTATTCATACACATGTAGAGCAGTTAAGTTAAAAATACACATGCAGAGGGGTACGTACTCTGCTGTACAAAGGCAAATTACTCTTTTGCTATGTGTACTTTCACATATACTTACATATATGGTGTGCATTCACATGGTGGTGGGTGTACTCACTGTCTGTTGTGTTGCATTCACTTGGTGGTATGGCTGTGGTGGTTTAATTGATGTCCAGTAATTGATTGTTGTAATTGACACTGCTTCTGTATAATTGAACACAGGTGTGGTGACGAGGCTCCACGCCCTATAAACCATGGGAGCATCATCACTGCTGTGTTCTTCTCGCACCATTTTGCCTTTTTGTCCATATTGTACTGAACCAAGGAGGCTGGTGCACCCAGCTCTCCACTTGCTCCTTAGAAAAATAGCAGTTAAATAAATATTTTAGTTTTTGCTCAAAACGTGTCCGACTTCTTGTTGTCCACCACGTTGCAACCAAGGTCTAAGGGGAAACGAGCCATATTCTTGTGACTGTTGAGGCCTTAGGGTAAGACAGACAGGCTGTGTGCTACTGTACTTTGTGTTCCCCTATCTGTGTGTTGTCCTACTGTCCTATTCTCTGAATGGACTGTCTTGTCCTGCTGTGCCTTTTTGTATTTGTGTATTTTATATTAGGACATTGATTTTAAGCTTTGATTGTACAGCACTTTGGTTGGCTCTTGTGCTTTTAAACGTGCTATATAAATAAATGACTTGCCCTGACTTGGTTGTAACACCTTTTGTATAGGCAGAATGGCCTTTGTATAGGCAGAATGATGTCCTTAAGTGTAAACATCTCAGTCCCACTAAAGCCACAATGGAATGCTAATCCTGAACGCTAAAAGCACCCCAATTGCAAAAGCACCCCCAATTGCGCTATGATGGGATTTCATGGATCACAAGTTATGAAGACTTAATGAATTGTGAAGTGGATTATTATATCAGTCAGAAGCCTAAATAGGAAATTATATCAACATCCCGCTGATGGAAAATGATTTGGGTTTATTCGGGATTATGCCAGATAAGTGTTATTAAAAACACTTAGCCGAGAATTTAACTATTTGCAGCTGCCTGATCCACTATTAACTGTACCTAAATCTGCAGCCCGAGAGAGAGAGAGAGAGACTCTAGCGAACACAGTATTCCATACGAGCCTCTATACGCCACATCGGTCTCTCCTCCAAGGCAAGTTGATCCTACTCTAGAAAACGCGATGGACTCACGGAGGATGATGTCGATGGCGAGCGGCGGTGGTCCCCTGCACCCCGGGTCGATAGTCTGGTTGGGCCCGTCCATCCTGGCTGTGTGTCGGGTGGTAACTTCACGAGTCCCCGCGGCCGGGCTGCATGCAGGGACGTCGGGTGTGCAAAGTTGTGAACGTCGGTCTCTCCTATCCTGGCCCGGGAGGTCCTGCAAGTCCTGGATGAGTGTGGGGGGACTAGCAGCACCCGGCTCCCGAACACTGGGTGGGAGATCTAGACCCGCCTTCTTTCGGTCACCGGACATGAGCCCTCTGACAATCACTGTGTGTCTAATCGACGTGCAGGGGGGGGGGGGGGGGGGCAATTGTGAAATAATTCCAGACTCGTTCCTTTTAAGTCCTCACAATTCAAGTTTTATTTTAGTCACATAAGGTACATGTACATTACAGCTAAATACTTAGTTCACTAATGAAATTTTGAAAATGGGGGACCCTGATGTAAACAAGACGTACGTCTTTCTCTGGTCTGCCTTAACAATTTTATGTACTGTATTGTACCCATTCTGCAATCTGTTAAACAAAGTTTTCATTCATTCATTCATTCATTCGTTCATTCTGTATGAGCCCCCTGGCCCTGATAATGTGCTTCATGCAGTAAAAAAAAAGTTTAAAGAATAAGACCAAACACTGCTAATGAGGTAGGGAATAGGGATGCAGTGCAAATCGTTTTGTAATACATTTATAAAATGTTAATAAATATATCAAATAAAAATCCTCGACTCTGCTCTTCTCAAGCAGCGAGCTGGATGCGCACAGCTGTTGTTGTGGTTATTTACTGTATTTCTGAGGAAGTTTTGGCTAATTGAAAAGCTTGATTGACGCGAGGCAGAGGCGCTAACAACAGCATTGCAACATGAGCAACAAATTAGGCCAAATCACATTTTATATCAGAAGTAGCAGCAGATGGAATGGGGATGTTGATTAATGAACGCGCAGCCCGCTCCGTGGCTTGGGGTGGACGAGGAGGGGAGGCGTGGGGGGAGAGGGGGAGGGGCATTCCTGGGAAGCCCGAAGCCAGAGGCCAACATAAGCGCTCCCCATCACATGCCCCGTGTTGCCATGGAAACCTATACAGAGGCGTCGTCATGTGAGGCACTTGCTGCAAATCTTTTGGCCCTTGGCTGCACTTGAATAATTGTACCAAAACAGACCTCTATTGAAAGACATTATGAACCACAACAACTGACCTGGAGTCAGTTTAGGTAGCCTAAAGAGAGTAATTTATAGTTAGGCTACATTTCCTGGTTCAAAGGACAGCTCAATGCAACTGTGAGGGGGGACCAGAGAAGCCCACACCTCTTTCTGTCAGCATGTCTTTCTCTGCAGCTCTCTAAATACTCTCTCTCTCTCTCTCTCTCTCTCTCTCTCTCTCTCTCTCTCTCTCTCTCTCTCTCTCTCTCTCTCTCTCTCTCTCTCTCTCTTTCACACACACACACACACACACACACACACACACACACACACACACACACACACACACACACACACACAGTTGAACTGCTTGTGGTGGAGGGCAAGTGCTAAGTGCGACTAACACAGCAATAATATCATGATGGTTCATTTTAATGTTAAAATAGAAAAGTAGCATTTTAAGACTACCAAGACACACTTTTCTGATAGCCTCGCCCCAACCCTAACCCTAACCTTAACATTTACATTTAGTAATTTGGCTGACGCTTTTATACAAAGCGACTTACAAGTTCTGTACGACAAGTTAGGAAGTAACAATGTTCATCAAAGTGTTGAAACTTGAGTGCTAAAGTGTTGAGTGCATATAGTAGTAGAGACATGTTAGTATATTAGGAAGAGTGCATGATAGTCTAGGACAGTAAGAAGGTTAGTATTTTTATTTAAAGAATTTAACCACACTGTTACCGTAAACGAACCATAACCCTAACCTTAACCACTAGCACTAATATATATGTTATACCCAGTTTAATCACCTGTACATTGTATATTACATTTGCACTCTGGTTGGATGACAAATGTATTTTTGTTGTGCTGTAAAATTACAATAATTAGAATCTAATCTAACCTAATCTAATATTGTCTTTGATATACAGTAGTCTCTGGTTCCCAACGCACACCTTGATGTCACTACTACACTGACTCCCACTGTCATGCCTCCCACCCACAAAGCAGGCAACTCCTTGGATCTCATATTTTCCCGTAACTCCAGCATCATTAAGACCACGGTAACTCCCCTGCATGTATCTGACCACTCCTTCCATATCCTTCTCACTAACTGAAAGCCCTCCACCCCAACTCAAACCGTCTCACTCAGACGCAACCTGCCCTCCCTATCACCCTCCACCCTCTCCTCTGACATACTATCCTTTGAGTGACACCTTCTCTGCTCTCCCCACAGAGCCGGCAACCTCCATCCTCCTCTCAGCCCTCGCAACCTCCTTTGACAAGCTCTGTCCCCTCGTTGAGAAACCTGCCCGCCGTTCCCCAACCAGTCCATGGCTGACGGATGCAGTGAGAGAACAAAGACAGGTCCTGAGAGCGGCTGAGAGGAAGTATAGAAAGTCACGCCTCACTGCTGACATCATCTCATATCACAACCTCTTGTTAACTTTCTCTCTCCAAAACCATTACTACTGCCAAAGCTTCTTTCTTTCACCATAGGATCGAGGCTTCTGCCAAGAACCTTCGCAAACTGCATGCTACCATGTCCTCCCTCCTCACTCCCCCCCCCCCCCCCCTTGTCGTACAGAACTTGTAAGTCGATTTGGATAAAAGCGTCAGCTAAATGACAAAATGTAAATGTCCTGTAGTCTCTGGTTACCAACGCACACCTTGATGTCACTGCTGTAGTGACTTTTCAATTACAAACGCTTCAAGGACAGAACTCACCCCAGTCCATAACCAGCTATACATTATGCTAATTACCACAGGACAGCTGTTACATTTTTATCTGATCTAATCTAATACCTTGCTAACTGCTTGGCCCTTCTCTTAGAGAGACCAGCCATCTGGAACTCCCTCACAACCAGCTTGTGTACATGACCTACCAAATATGAATACAAATACTAAACTAAAAGATTACACTTGTAGCCCAGCTGTGAAACGGTCTGTTGTTGTTGATATGTCATCATCTTGGTTAGAAAGTCTTCCTCTCTAGGCTGTAGTCGAAAGTACAACCAACCCCTAGAACAAACACCTCCCTAAGAGTTTCATTGACAACAACCACATCAGGGGTGACATTTTGTCAATAGAATATAATGGTACAAACTAGAACAAGAAGGAGGGCTGCAGCGTCTTTGTGGTGTGAATCCTGTGTCTTTTTGAAGGTGCTCTTGGATGAGGGAAGTCAGTTGAATAAAAATAAGGAAGTGCAGGCACTCTTCTTGTATATAAAAAAGCTTTAATAAATAGCTTAGTTCATATTAGAACCATGCCCTGAAGAAGGCCGATAGAGAGGCCGAAACATGTTGGTGTTTTTTAATGGTTCTAATATGAACTAAGCTATTTATTAAAGCTTTTTTATATACAAGAAGAGTGCCTGGAACTTCCTTATTTGTGTTAGAATATAATGGTACTGCAAATCGCTCACAGTAAACAGTAAACATTTAGGTAGACAAAACAAAAGTCACGAATAAGAATAACAATAAGCCTAAGAATAAAATACGGTCCGGGATATACATTTCCTATGTTACATTCTAATATAAAATATACAGTAAAAATATACAGAAATATACAGTAAGTGTAAATTTGTACTATGTTGGTTTAAAAGTAAAGTAAAAGTCCAGGAAGATAGTACTGTCACCCTGTGCTCAGTGATGCAGTGAGGCACAGTGATGCATTATAAAGTCTGATGGCTGTCGGGATGAAGATCTTCCTGTGCCATTCAGTGCTACATCTTGGGAGTCTTAGCACTGAACGTGCTCCTTCTGTCAGCCAAGTCTGTGTATAGTGGGTGGGAAGGGTTGTCCCTGATGGCCTGGAGCTTAGCAAGGCTCCTCCTCTCCACCCCTACCACGTTACTGGCCTTCCTGACCAGCTCTTCCAGCCTGTGGATGTCAAGTGGGCGTCCATGAACTGGTCCTCGACAGGAGTAGGGACTCCTGACATAATGTGCCGAAACCTTCACTCTGTCCTCTCAGCTACAGACACATTGGAGGTTCAGATAACAGACCATGACAGATAACATAACATAACAGATACCATAAGATACAGAGCATTCATGAAATCAAGATATCTCTGTCCTTGGCTTGCGTGTCCAAACACATTAGAACGACAAGAACGATTAATAAGAGTAGTGAACTGTTTCAAACACACACGCCCACACCAGAGGCGGATTTAGGATTGTAGGAGATCCGGGGCTTAGCCCAGATAGGTGCCCGCGTTAGCGGGCATGGATTCTTTTTACTTCGACACCACAATTTTTTACTTATACCACCACCTTGAAAGTGTTAATATGCGTATTTGTTTACGGTTTGATTATCACTGATACAAAGTAAAATAGTGCAGTGCAATAAAATAGTTAGCACTGATACAAAGTAAAATAGTGCAGTGCAATAAAATAGTTAGTAAAATAGAATAAAATAATGCAATAGTGCATTGCAATAAAATAGTTATCATCGTATTTTTTCGGGAGGCCGGTAAGGAGTGCATTACAGTAGTCGAGTCGGCTTGAGATAAAGGCATGGATCTGGTTTTCAGCGTCCTTTTGATTTATAAATGGCCGTACTTTAGTTATGTTTCTAAGGTGGAAGAATTATGTTTTTGTCAACTTGTTGATTGTGATTTAAAGCTTAGGTCTGAGTCTACCATAACACCAAGACTTAACTCACTCAAATACAGTTAGCAGCTGGATAGACTACAGATGGAAATGAGCTTCTGCTAAATCTGGTGCAAACATATTTTCATGTAACAATGATGAATTGTCAAAAAAAAAAAAATTAAATTATATATATATATATATATATATATTTTTTAAATAGATTCGGGGCTTTTCAGAAAAAAATCGGGGCTTGAGCCCAAGTAGCCACCCCCTAGCCCCGCCCCTGCTGTCGATGTCCGATCCTTTTCACTTTTTTTGCCAGAAGATAAGTGTTGGCATGGTTTTTGATTGATTGATTGAAAAGTTTATTAACAGATTGCAGAATGGGTACAGTACAGTACAGCTCAATACATACAATTGTTAAGGGGATGCAGACCAGAGAAAGACTTTTGTCTTGTTTACATCAGGGTCCCCCATTTTCAATTCATCATAACATATATGACATATATGACATACTGCTACATCTATACATTTATGACGTATCAGATTTGCAAATACAGTACTGTTTGTGATACAAAAGTGTCCAGAAAAAGAGTGTATATACATTTGGCGTAGAAACTGTACATTGGAGGAGGTTGGGTGGGTGGGGTGGGGTTGGGTGGGGTGGGTGGGTGAGGGCTGTACATTGGAGGTGGGGGGGGTACATTGGTGCTGGGAAGCACTTGGATACGGTGATTTTCACCGTCACAATCTAACCAACCAGATGATGCTCATTCTGTCCCTGAACCAGGTGTTCATTTTCCTTCAATGTATTTAAACTAAAAAACTCAAAAAGCAGTCAAACACCATAAAAGGTCATAAAGTGACTTTTGGTTCCTACTCAGCAAACATGCTGTTTTTCAGAGGGTTCCTGTCCTGCAGCAAAGTTAAAGAAACACAGAGGGGGTTAAAGAAGAGGATATTTAAAGTGATAGATATTTAAAGTGATAGATATTTAAAGTGATAGGCGGCTAGGTGGTGTAGTGGTCTAAGGCACTCGCCACCAGTGTGGAGACGCTAGGATTCGCGTGTTCGAATCCAGCTCTCCACATTGTTTTTCAGTTTGGCTGGTCGTCCGCAGTAATACACATTGGCCGTATTACGGGGAGGGAAAACTGAAGGGTGGGGATCGAACGTTGTGAACAAGCGACTCCTACAAGTCGGTTGGTGCGCCTGCGCAGTAGAATCAGGAAGTGTCGGGGGCAGCGTGAGCCTCCCACGCGTTACTCCTCGACACTGAGAGATCGAGCTGCGCAGGTGAAAAGATGCGACTGCTGTTACCTCAAGTACCGGAGGGGACTTGTGCTATGTATGACTTAGTCCACATTGCAGCCGGCTTGTGGGAGGCAAGAAACAGCGTTCGTGACAGGGGAGGGTTGAAATTGGATGATACGAAAATTGGGATGGGAGAAAATATAGAAAAATGGGAGAAAAAGTGGATCAAAAAAAAAAAGATATTTAAAGTGATAGATATTTGAAGTGTTGGTTATTTAAAGTGATAGATATTTAAAGTGATAGATATTTAAAGTGTTAGTTATTTAAAGTGGTAGTTATTTAAAGTGATAGATATTTAAAATGATAGATATTTAAAGTGATAGATATTTAAAGTGTTAGTTATTTAAAGTGGTAGTTATTTAAAGTGATGATATTTAAAGTGTTAGTTATTTAAAGTGGTAGATATTTAATAGATATTTAAAATGATAGATATTTAAAGTGATAGATATTTAAAGTGATAGATATTTAAAGTGATAGTTATATACAGTGATATAATAAAGTGATATATATTTAAAATGATAGATATTTAAAGTGATAGATATTTAAAGTAATAGATATTTAAAATGATAGATATTTAAAGTGATAGATATTTAAAGTGATAGATATTTAAAGTGATAGTTATATACAGTGATATAATAAAGTGATATATATTTAAAGTGATATATATTTAAAGTGATATATATTTAACGTGATAGATATTTAAAGTGATATATATTTAAAATTATAGTAGAAGAAGGGGATAGTAAATGAAGAGGAGAGAGGAGAGAAAAGGAGAAGTAATACGTTTGAACTTGTCTGGCTAGTATCGCCTCATCACACAAATCACTCCAATAGGAGGTTCTTATGCAGCTGTTTGAAGCCAACAAATTAATTACTGAATTACTGCTTAAATGTACAGGTAGGGGAATCTCATTTCAGTTAACTGTACCACTATAATACAACTATTGATTGACATTTTAATCTACTAGAAATATACCTTCAGTATACAAATTATTTAATTGGGTTCTCTTCTTTTTTTTAGATTTATCTTTTTTTATTGGAAGAATTAGTACATATTTATACATTTCAGTTATCAAAATTATACAACTTCCATTTCCTTCCCCATTCCTATCCCCTAATCCCACCCATCCCACCCAGTGAGGGCGACGACAAACATACATGAAAAAAAAAGAAAAAAAGAAAAAGAAAAAAAGAGATAAAAATAAAAATAAAAAATAGACATTTAAATAATTAAACAAAAGTACAGATGTGGCAGACAAAGCTACGCAAAAGAAAAATGAAGTAAAATTAAAATAAAACAAAGATAAAACAAAGATATTTTTATATATACATACCGTAATAATAATATATAATATAAGTGTTACTCTCCATTTTAGTAGCGTAATTTCCAGATAGTAAAACAAATAAAATGGAAAGTAAATTTAACACCCTTAGCAGACCACCACAATGCCATCTCCCTAGCCATGCGTGGGCTAGCAGTGTCATGAAGGTAGATAGGGGTGGAGGGGGGTCATGGGGTCCCAAGATTGGATGGTGTTATGGTTTGTAACCGACCCCAATCGCACAACACAAGACAGGTATGATGGTTTGCCAAGAAACAGATATTTATTGAACAACAGGGAAAAACAGGGAAAAGGGCACTGTCCCTTTAAGGGAGAATCACAAATACAGGAATATAATATGAGGGGAAGGAAAGGTGCCTTTAAGAGGCGGGCAGGAAAAGGGAACACTATGGGAAAGTAAGGGAACGCCTAAGGGAAGGTTAAGGGAACGCCTTGGGACAGAGGAACTAGAGACTAGAGTAACAGGGAACAGGGGAACTAGGGACTAGGAGAAGTCGGGACAAGGAGAGCTAGGGAACAGGAGAAACGGGGACTAGGGGAACTAGGGACAAGGAACTAGGTGGAACTAGAAGGGGAGAACTTGGGACCAGGAACTAGGTGGAACTAGAAAGGGGAGAACTAGGGAACAGAGGGGACTGAGGCCCGCGGAGGCGGGCTGGGGAACAGGGAGGAACTGGGAGGACTGGTGGAAATCATCTGGGCCGCTCTGCAGGACAGAGGAGATAGTTAATGCACAAAAGGGAAAAAACAGAGCAGGTGCAGAACAGTCCAAATAACAAAGTGAACAAAGTAATAATATCTTCGTGTGACAAACACACAGGGGGAGATGTATAGTCCAAAAATACTATTCTAAGTGAGAACCAAAAACAGAGGCAATACGCTGGGAGAGTGACATCACAATCTAAACTCACCCAGGCGTATGCGTAATGGTACAGGAAACGCAGCGGGAAGGGGGCAAGGGGCATTACGCTGAGTGAGTGACATCACAATCAAAACTCACCCAGGCGTATGCGTAAAGGTACAGGGACAGCAGCGGGAACGGGGGCAAGGGCACTACGCTGAGTGAGTGACATCACAATCAAAACTCACCCAGGCGTATGCGTAAAGGTACAGGGACAGCAGCGGGAACGGGGGCAAGGGCACTACGCTGGGTGAGTGACATCACAATCAAAACTCACCCAGGCGTATGCGTAATGGAACAGGGACAGCAACGGGGCGAGGGCATCGCCACCGGGTGGCTGGCTGTCCGAGCCGAGGAACAGAGCGCTGGAACAGCGGCGGTGGCGAGGGCGTCGTCCACCGGGTAGCCGCTGTCGGAGCCGAGGAACAGAGTGCTGGAACAACGGCGGTGGCGAGGATGTCGTCCACCGGGTAGCCGCTGTCGGAGCCGAGGAACAGAGTGCGCGCCACACCTTGGTGTGCGCGTCGGAACAGAGAGCTGGAACAGTGGCGGTGGCGAGGATGTCGTCCACCGGGTAGCCGCTGTCGGAGCCGAGGAACAGAGTGGCGCGCCACACCTTGGTGTGCGCGTCGGAACAGAGAGCTGGAACAGTGGCGGTGGCGAGGATGTCGTCCACCGGGTAGCCGCTGTCGGAGCCGAGGAACAGAGTGCGCGCCACACCTTGGTGTGCGCGTCGGAACAGAGAGACGCCTCGGGGTGCGTCTGCGAGGAGGAGTGTGCCAAGCACGAAGGTCTGGAAGATGCGCGTCGGCGCGCTGAGGTCTGGAGAGCGTGCCAAGCTCGAAGGTCTGGAAGATGCGCGTCTGTGCGCTGGTACGGAGGAGCGTGCCAAGCTCGAAGGTCTGGAAGATGCGCGTCAGTGCGCTGGTACGGAGGAGCGTGCCAAGCTCGAAGGTCTGGAAGATGCGCGTCTGTGCGCTGGTACGGAGGAGCGTGCCAAGCTCGAAGGTCTGGAAGATGCGCGTCTGTGCGCTGGTACGGAGGAGCGTGCCAAGCTCGAAGGTCTGGAAGATGCGCGTCTGTGCGCTGGTACGGAGGAGCGTGCCAAGCTCGAAGGTCTGAAGTGGAACACTGGAATACCTCCCGTAGAGGATTAGAGAGCGCAGTACAGTGTCTCCCTCCAGGCAAACGGCGGCAGGTGGCGAAGGCTTGAGCGCATCTGGCGCACTGGTCTGGATGAGCGTCAGGACGAACAGCTGCGCTGGGGTCTGCAGTGGAGCGCTGGGGTGCCTCCCGTGGAAGTTACAGGGAGCGCAGAACAGTCTCCTCCACAGGCTACGGCGACAGCAGACGAAGGCTGGAGCAAACATCTCAAGGCTGGAGAGATCCATCTTACAGCATTGGTAGACCAGAGGATCTCCCGAAAGAGTCTAGATGTTAGAGAATATGACTCAGCATGAATACAACACGACCCCACGCCAAAACGAGGGGAAGCGCCCTGGTATTTAAAGCCCACAGGGGGACTAATTAGCCTGCCACCACAGGTGCGAGAGATAATAGAATATCAAACAGGTGTGGCCACTAAGGGTAAGGAACGAGAGGGTGGGGGCTAGAGAGAGTGAGTAGGGAATTCCTAACAGTAGGCTTAAAGAAGACAGAGAATAGGGAATTCCTAACAGTAGGCTTAAAGAAGACAGAGAAAAGGTAGTGAGCAGCGGGCAAAACCTCACAGTATCCCCCCCTCCAACGGGAGCCACCCGGCGACCCAAAACAAATACAGACAGAGAGGCAGGGGGCAAAACAAGACAAAAACAAAGGCACTGGCCAAGCCAGTAGGGGAAGCCACCACAAGAGTGGGGCTAGCAAAAGAAACAGGGTCGCCGAGGGGTAGCAGAGGGGCAACTGGGGGAACTGGTCTAGAGGAACTGGTCTAGAGAACTGGTCTAGAGAACTGGGCTAGAGAACCGGGCTAGAGAACTGGTCTAGGGAACTGGTTTAGAGAACTGGTCTAGAGAACTGGTCTAGAGGAACTGGGTCTAGAGAACTGAGGGGCAAGCAGGGTAGCAAAGGGGTAACCATGGTAGCACCGGGAAAGGGCTAGCAGAGGGAAGGTTAGCTGCCAGGGCACTGATAGCTACAGGGCCTATGCTAGCTGTACTGCTACATCAACATAGAGGCTGCGCTAGCAGCCGGGGCAAGGCTAGCAGACAGGGGCTCTGCTGAGGGACTGGGTTAGCTGCCAGGGCATGGCTAGCTACAGGGGGGTCAAACAGGGCTAAACGGGAAGCAAACAGGGGAGCTAACCGGGGAGACTAACAAGCTAAACAGGGGAGCTAACAAGCTAACAAGGGAGCTAAACAGGGCTAACAAGGAAGCTAAACTGGGCTAACAGGGAAGCTAGAGGGAACAAGAAAAAAAAAAGGCAAACTCAACATACACCGTCTGTGCTGGCTGGGGTCGTCGATTTGGTGGGGTCGTACTGTTATGGTTTGTAACCGACCCCAATCGCACAACACAAGACAGGTATGATGGTTTGCCAAGAAACAGATATTTATTGAACAACAGGGAAAAACAGGGAAAAGGGCACTGTCCCTTTAAGGGAGAATCACAAATACAGGAATATAATATGAGGGGAAGGAAAGGTGCCTTTAAGAGGCGGGCAGGAAAAGGGAACACTATGGGAAAGTAAGGGAACGCCTAAGGGAAGGTTAAGGGAACGCCTTGGGACAGAGGAACTAGAGACTAGAGTAACAGGGAACAGGGGAACTAGGGACTAGGAGAAGTCGGGACAAGGAGAGCTAGGGAACAGGAGAAACGGGGACTAGGGGAACTAGGGACAAGGAACTAGGTGGAACTAGAAGGGGAGAACTTGGGACCAGGAACTAGGTGGAACTAGAAAGGGGAGAACTAGGGAACAGAGGGGACTGAGGCCCGCGGAGGCGGGCTGGGGAACAGGGAGGAACTGGGAGGACTGGTGGAAATCATCTGGGCCGCTCTGCAGGACAGAGGAGATAGTTAATGCACAAAAGGGAAAAAACAGAGCAGGTGCAGAACAGTCCAAATAACAAAGTGAACAAAGTAATAATATCTTCGTGTGACAAACACACAGGGGGAGATGTATAGTCCAAAAATACTATTCTAAGTGAGAACCAAAAACAGAGGCAATACGCTGGGAGAGTGACATCACAATCTAAACTCACCCAGGCGTATGCGTAATGGTACAGGAAACGCAGCGGGAAGGGGGCAAGGGGCATTACGCTGAGTGAGTGACATCACAATCAAAACTCACCCAGGCGTATGCGTAAAGGTACAGGGACAGCAGCGGGAACGGGGGCAAGGGCACTACGCTGAGTGAGTGACATCACAATCAAAACTCACCCAGGCGTATGCGTAAAGGTACAGGGACAGCAGCGGGAACGGGGGCAAGGGCACTACGCTGGGTGAGTGACATCACAATCAAAACTCACCCAGGCGTATGCGTAATGGAACAGGGACAGCAACGGGGCGAGGGCATCGCCACCGGGTGGCTGGCTGTCCGAGCCGAGGAACAGAGCGCTGGAACAGCGGCGGTGGCGAGGGCGTCGTCCACCGGGTAGCCGCTGTCGGAGCCGAGGAACAGAGTGCTGGAACAACGGCGGTGGCGAGGATGTCGTCCACCGGGTAGCCGCTGTCGGAGCCGAGGAACAGAGTGCGCGCCACACCTTGGTGTGCGCGTCGGAACAGAGAGCTGGAACAGTGGCGGTGGCGAGGATGTCGTCCACCGGGTAGCCGCTGTCGGAGCCGAGGAACAGAGTGGCGCGCCACACCTTGGTGTGCGCGTCGGAACAGAGAGCTGGAACAGTGGCGGTGGCGAGGATGTCGTCCACCGGGTAGCCGCTGTCGGAGCCGAGGAACAGAGTGCGCGCCACACCTTGGTGTGCGCGTCGGAACAGAGAGACGCCTCGGGGTGCGTCTGCGAGGAGGAGTGTGCCAAGCACGAAGGTCTGGAAGATGCGCGTCGGCGCGCTGAGGTCTGGAGAGCGTGCCAAGCTCGAAGGTCTGGAAGATGCGCGTCTGTGCGCTGGTACGGAGGAGCGTGCCAAGCTCGAAGGTCTGGAAGATGCGCGTCAGTGCGCTGGTACGGAGGAGCGTGCCAAGCTCGAAGGTCTGGAAGATGCGCGTCTGTGCGCTGGTACGGAGGAGCGTGCCAAGCTCGAAGGTCTGGAAGATGCGCGTCTGTGCGCTGGTACGGAGGAGCGTGCCAAGCTCGAAGGTCTGGAAGATGCGCGTCTGTGCGCTGGTACGGAGGAGCGTGCCAAGCTCGAAGGTCTGAAGTGGAACACTGGAATACCTCCCGTAGAGGATTAGAGAGCGCAGTACAGTGTCTCCCTCCAGGCAAACGGCGGCAGGTGGCGAAGGCTTGAGCGCATCTGGCGCGCTGGTCTGGATGAGCGTCAGGACGAACAGCTGCGCTGGGGTCTGCAGTGGAGCGCTGGGGTGCCTCCCGTGGAAGTTACAGGGAGCGCAGAACAGTCTCCTCCACAGGCTACGGCGACAGCAGACGAAGGCTGGAGCAAACATCTCAAGGCTGGAGAGATCCATCTTACAGCATTGGTAGACCAGAGGATCTCCCGAAAGAGTCTAGATGTTAGAGAATATGACTCAGCATGAATACAACACGACCCCACGCCAAAACGAGGGGAAGCGCCCTGGTATTTAAAGCCCACAGGGGGACTAATTAGCCTGCCACCACAGGTGCGAGAGATAATAGAATATCAAACAGGTGTGGCCACTAAGGGTAAGGAACGAGAGGGTGGGGGCTAGAGAGAGTGAGTAGGGAATTCCTAACAGTAGGCTTAAAGAAGACAGAGAATAGGGAATTCCTAACAGTAGGCTTAAAGAAGACAGAGAAAAGGTAGTGAGCAGCGGGCAAAACCTCACAGATGGAGTCATATGGGTTTTGAAATGAGATAGGAAGGGCTGCCAATCCTGCCATGTTTTGTGGAAGATATCCGTGTGGCCTTGTGTAGTAAATCTGATTTTCTCTATATGTATAAGAGACATGACATCCCTCATCCAGTGTAAGTGTGAAGGACTGAAGGGGGAGTGGCTGCCTTCCAGTTGAATAGGATGAGGCGTCTGGCAATGAGTGAGGCAAAGGCCATGGCATTGGATTGCCCAATAGATATTGCAGCGTTTTCCGGTGTCAAGCCAAATAGTGCAATAAGAGGGCATGGGTCAATGTTCATAAAAAATGTCTGAATAAGATTTAAAAATGGAAGTCCAGAAAGGGGCCAGTACTGGACAATGCCAGAACATATGAATAAGTGAGCCAGGGGCTTGGTGACACCGGTCGCATGTGGGATCCATGCCAGGATTTATCTTCGCCAGTCTAGTCTTTGACCAATATAGACGGTGGAGGAGCTTGAACTGTATCAGTGAATGGCGGGCACATATTGAAGAAGAGTGTATTCGGGCAAGAGCGTTTTCCCATTCTTTGTCTGTAAATTGATGATTTAGATCGGACTCTCAATTTTGTCTTATAGCCAATACTGAGGAGGGTAGGGATAGGGATATGATGTTATATAGTTTAGATATTGAGCCTTTGATTACAACCTTCACCTCCAAGATGCGATCGATCAAAGTTTTTGGGGGTGTATGGGGGAACTGGTCAAATTTGCTCTTAACAAAATCACGTATCTGTAGATATCTGAAAAAATTTGTTTTTGGTAAGTTAAACTTTAGGGACAGTTGTGTGAAAGACATAAAAGAACTGTCTTGGTACAAATCATAAATGTTCAGAATGCCCTTCTTAAACCAGTTGCTGAAGGTTTCATCCACCATAGAGGGAGGGAAAAGGACGTTTTTGTGGACAGGTGACAACTGTGACATGGCGTGGAGACCAAAGTGTTTTCTAAACTGGGACCAGATCCGGAGGGAGTGTTGTACTAAGAGGTTGTTGGTATACTGGGAGGTTGTGACTGGGAGCGAAGAGCAGACTAAGGATTGCAAAGATGTTCTAGAACAAGATGCCCTTTCCATGTCCACCCATGCCGGTACCCACTGACAGAGTCCGTAGTGGGAGTGACTCCAGTAGAGAATGCTGTGAATATTTGCAGCCCAATAGTAGACCAAGAAATTGGGTAGTGCGAACACCAACAGAACAGAACACCAACGATGGACCATTTCCAGAGAACCCAGACTCTTCTCCTTCTGAGGAAGTGACTTAATCATCAGTCATACCAGGGGTCATTCTTTATCTCAAGATAAGACCAAGCTTTTCATCCCCGACTTTGTGAAGTTTAAAGAATAATTCACCAAATTACAACTTTGCCAAAACCGAAAGTGAAACTTTCAGATGGGATATAAACATTGCGAGAGCAAAGAAAATGGTGAAAATTTACTTTCCAATGGTTATATGAGGTAGGAATGTATCTTATTTGATCATTTATTTAACCTATAGAACAACAATAGAAAAGTGTCTACTTGAGTGAAATGTGAATAAACATAAACAAGTTGTTTTCAAGAATACTCAGTTGGATACTTTTAAATGACTTGTTGTAGAGATTATAATGCCGTCAGCGACCCCTAGGCAAAAAAGCCCTGTTTGGTGTTGCACTTTGTTTTCATGTTTTGTTTTGGTCTGATGTGTGGGTTAGGGTTGAGTGGGGATAGAGGAGAGGTTGGTACTGCTGGCCACACCTCAGGCTCTGCTAAGAGAGTTCTTCACATTGTAATAAGTTACTAAACTCCAACCCTCTGGGCAGAGCCAGGCAACAAGGTCCGTTCAACTTCAGCTTAATATAGTTCAAAACATTTATAACAATAAGGCCCCCAATTATCTCACAAATTATTTTCAGTGGAATAGGGACATGCATACCCATAACACCGGAGCCAGCATTGCTGACCTGTGTAGGCGGATTTAGGATTGTAGGAGATCCGGGGCTTAGCCCAGATATAGGTGCCCGCGATTTTTTTTTACTTCGACACCACAATTCTTTACTTATACCACCACCTTGAAAGTGTTAATATGCGTCTTTGTTTACGGTTTGATTATCACTGATACAAAGTAAAATAGTGCAGTGCAATAAAATAGTTAGCACTGATACAAAGTAAAATAGTGCAGTGCAATAAAAGTTAGTAAAATAGAATAAAATAATGCAATAGTGCATTGCAATAAAATAGTTATCATCGTATTTTTTCGGGAGGCCGGTAAGGAGTGCATTACAGTAGTCGAGTCGGCTTGAGATAAAGGCATGGATCTGGTTTTCAGCGTCCTTTTGATTTATAAATGGCCGTACTTTAGCTATGTTTCTAAGGTGAAAGAATTATGTTTTTGTCAACTTGTTGATTGTGATTTAAAGCTTAGGTCTGAGTCTACCATAACACCAAGACTTAACTCACTCAAATACAGTTAGCAGCTGGATAGACTACAGATGGAAATGAGCTTCTGCTAAATCTGGTGCAAACATATTTTCATGTAACAATGATGAATTGTAAAAAAAAATAAAAAAATATATACTTTTTTTTTTTTTTTTTTTTAAATAGATTCGGGGCTTTTCAGAAAACATTCGGGGCTTGAGCCCAAATAGCCACCCCCTAGCCCCGCCCCTCCCGTACACACAAACACATCATTCATGATGTTCGTAGGTTCTTGACTGTCTGTGTACACGTCAGTCATTCTCTAAATGTCTTTGTATGTAGCTGTCTTGTGAATGCGTGCATGTACGTTGTACGTGTGTCCGTACAGTATGTCTCTCTGTCTATGTAGGCCTATGTGTGTGTGTGTGTGTTCTTAATAAGTGCGTATAGCATTCACTGATTCATTTTCTAATACAAGAGTTGTACGTGTGACTGTCCATTGATTTGTCTCATTCAAGTTAATGCTTGTGTTCTAAAGACCTCACCCATAGTGAGGCACACCTTGTCTGGCACACATTTCCTTAGCCAGGAGCAACAGATTTCCTAAGAACAAGGTTTTATGTGACTCATACCATAACGGGGGTAGGTGCAGGGGTGTAAAAAGTACCCAGAAATTATACTTAAGTGAAAGTATGGGTACCGTCTCAAAATCGTACTCAAGTAAAAGTCAGAGTATGGCGGCTGAGTGGCGCAGTGGGCAAGGCGCTCGCCACTATCGCAGGAGATGCTGCGATCGAGCCCAGCTCTCGGCGTTGCTACCGGCTTGGCCGGCCGTCATACTAACACAATTGGCAGTGTTAGAGGGTGGGAAAGTCGGTGGGTGGGGATTGGACGTTGTGGACAGCGACTCCTACAGGGCGGTTGGGTGACACCGGTGCGGCGGAAACAGGAAGTATCGGGGGCAGCGTGAGCCTCCCACGCGTTACTCCTCGCCACTGAGAGTTCAAGCTGTTGCGGTGAAAAGATGCGACAGGCTGCCTCCTCGTGTACCGGAGGGGACACGTGATGCAGGGGCGTAACTCCCGCGGGGGACATTGGAATGTGTCCCCCGCATTTTTTCAGAATGCAGTTATGTCCCCCCCCTTCTGACTACCTGTCCTATTATTATGCAAAGAGGAGTAGATGGGGGTCGCATTCTTGCCCTTATCTAGAGCTAAACCAGCAGCAGTGACGACACCAGCAGTGTGTGTGTGTGTGTGTGCAGTGAGTGGTGCGTTCCTGAAATCAACTGGGATTGCACTCGCTATTTGCATATCAATAGCGCCGGTCGTCAGGTGTGTTAAATACGACCAGCGCTATTGATATGCAAATAGCGAGTACTTATCTGGGCTTGCACTTAGTGCACCCCCGTCCCATGAAGAACGCATGCCTAGTGTGTGACATAGAAGAAGAAAATTATACTTAAAAGAATAATGTTTACCGATTACTCATCAGATATTCTAGACTCCAAACGTTTCATGATCGCAAATTGTTTTAATTGTTCTTCATTCTGTTCCCCCCGTTTTGTTGATAGATTATATGAAGACCAGAAGTCAAATGTATTCTGATGCCGGCAATGTTCATTCCACTAAAAGATAAAATAGGTTTTCTTGGTGTGAGAAACTCTTTTAACTGGATTGGGGATAAACATGACATTTCATTTTCTGCAGATGAAGTGGCAATTAGAAATGCTTGAAAGTGCTCTTTAGTTCACAGATGAGTTGGACCCTGTTTTTTTGGCACGTTCCTCTGGTTATTGCAGTGATCTCATGTTGAAAGAAGAATTTCAGCATGAGTTCATTTACTGCAGTGTTGTGTTTTGGGGGAATCAGGAGTAAGGATTTTGATTTGCTTCTTTAGAATTCTATGCTGTAGCTTTGTCACAACAATCCCACATTTGATTCACATGCTGTACACTTTAACAAGTTTGCTTGACTCCCATTTCTAAGAGCAATTTGCCATAGCAAAGACCATTACGTTACAAACTGCAGTATAACTCTGGTTAAAAAGATAAAAACCCAAAATATTTACATGAGGGGAAGACTATGAATAATTTGACCAATAATAAACATAACTTCTATAGCTTTTGTTGTTGTTGTTGTCATATTCAATGGAAGTATTGTAACATCCTTGTATTGTAAATACATTTCACAATGGGAGCCATCAGAGATGAAAGGCGTTCCTACTGGTTTAGAGGAGGATAATTGTTTTTTGGTTGTTTGAACCCTGGAGATCTCTGAATGCAATGGAAATTCTGTATGTATGAGCTCAGTGTGTCGTTTACATGGAGAAATGGCGCCACCGCCTGGGAAAATGCGGTATTGCACCCCTGGTATTAACCCCCCCTAACCCCCCCCCTAACCCCCCCCAGCGACGTCACTCGCCACGCCCACAAATCTGTCCCCGGCACACCTGGAGTTACGCCACTGACGTGATGCAAGGCTTCTATCCTCACTACAGCCGACCAGTGGGAGGCATAGTCTAGCAACGTTCAAGACAGGGGAGGGAAGAATTGGAAACACAAAATTGGGATGGGAGAAAAATAGAAATATTGAGAAAAAGTGGATAAAAAAAAAAGGGTAAAAGTCAGAGTATCTGGCTAAAAACACACTTGATAAGCGGCACGGTGGTGTAGTGGTTAACACTGTCGCCTCACAGCAAGAAGGTCCAGGGTTCAATTCCCGCTTGGAGACCAGGTTTCCGTGATACCAGGTACCCAGGTGGGGGATCTCCCAGGCCTTTCTGTGTGGAGTTTGCATGTTCTCCCCATGCTCGCAAGGGTTCCCATCCCCGATAAGAGAAACCCAATGGAAAAACATGCACAACAGATCGCTGACGCTGTCGCGTCCCTGACAAAGACGGGCAGGAGCACTTGGATTGGTCCCCGGGCGCGGCCCTCGCCGATGCCCTGTCTGCTCCCGGCAGCCCTTGGGGGGAAGGATGACGGGATGGGTTAAGAGCAGAGCTCAATCGCATCGGCGACCCTGAGAGACAATTGCATGTGTGTGTAGAGCTGCCGCGATTACCGCATTACTGCGGTATTCACGGTAGTTTCTACTTTTAAATGTACTTAAGTATTAAAAAGTTTAAGTAAAAACCTTTCTTCTGACTGTATATTCTTCTGATAGCAGGTGATCCCCGCTTCCTAGTCTTGCACAAGGACCAATCAGCATGGGTATGGGCGGGTTAATTTTCCATTGATGGGGATTTGATTGGCTGTTTTTAAATAAAGTGCAGCCGCAGGATTAATAACATTAACGTTAGTTCGACCAGAGAAACAAATATACTAATTAAACTTGTTGGACCTGCAAGATTTGTACTTTGTAGGTCTGCATTTTAAATGTAAGGAGTAAAACGTTTTTATTTTTATCTTCTGAAATGTAATTGAGTAAAAGTACAAGAATACAAACCTAATAATACTAGAGTAAAGTACAAATCCCCAAAAACAATACTTAAGTATTGTAACGAAGTACAATTACTCAAGTACTTTATACCCCTGGTGAATATATCCATATGGTGTTGAGATACTTTCCCCCTGCGATATTGTTTCGATTACAGGACTGTTCCATCCCAGACATTTCAAACAGCAGGTGCTTATCATTAAATAACAACCGCGGTCACGGAGCTGTGGAAACACGTCATATTGTGATTCAGAACAGGTCACGACAATACCGTGTCATAGCAGGGTAAACACAGGGTAGCAGGGTAAACACAGGGTAAACACAGCTGTATAATAACGTCAAGATGTTCAGCTCTGGTTTAGACGGCCAGACAGACACAATTTAAACGTGAATGAAAGTGAAACTCTCTTTCTCACCAGCATAGTTAAAGGTGATATAAATAACATTCAGCCACTAGATGTCACACTAGAGCAACAACATGTAATTAATCAGGTGCATTCCACGTACGGAAATGGGAAGTAGGGAGGTGATACATGCACATAACATTTAAGTAAGGGATAATGTATAGCTACGAGGTCATTGTCGCAAAATAATTGACCGACACAGAGTTTAGAATACCGAGGCGCCTCGCCGAGGTGTTCTAAATGTAGTGAAGGTAAATAATTTTGCGACAATGACCGAGTATAGGCTATACATTATCCCGCTTATTACATGGCTAACTTACTAACAATATACCTAATTCATTTTACACCATCGACAAGACGAGATCAAATGCAGACGCAGTTGTTCTGTGGCTCTGTCAGCCCAAATAAAGTTATTATTATTATCGCCGCTGATGCAGTGTGTGTCAGTGGGCTTGATTGCTCCAGCTGCGAACAGCGGTCATTATTGCTCGGCAGCGGTCCGTTATCGAGTAATAACGGACCGCTGCTAGGGGCAACCGAGCGCTATTGACCAATCACAATCAAGCATTTCGGCAAATGTTAAAACGCCATGTAATAAAGGTTAATAATGACTCCATTCCACTTAGGTGTGTTGGTGAGCCATACGTGAGCCATACGTGAGCCATACGTGAGCCATACGTCAGCCATATCTGGCCATACGTCAGCCATATGTGAGCCATACGTCAGCCATATCTGAGCCATACGTCAGCCATACATGAGCCATACGTCAGCCATATATCTTGCTCTCTGTCACTCTACACATACTGTAGCCTTCAACTTGTACACAGTATATATACACACAGACAGCCTTCTCATAAGTATGTCATTGTCCAGATATTTGTGTACATCTTATCTATAATTCATATTATGTACGTAAATGGTCCACTTGTTGTGTCTACTCTCCTGTATGAATACTCTGTTAGCTCGTCATTCTTCAGAGATTTAGGCTACAGGGTTCCATTGCTGTAACCCAGGTCTCTCCATGTCATTCTGTCAGTAAACTCTATTTCAAAGGCTCCGTTGTCTGCCTCCGTGAATTATATCTGGTCAAATGATTCCACATCAGTATATTTCATTATGTTTTATTTACATTTAATCTAAATGGGTGTTGTGTAATAAAAACACAACACTTTGTGAAAGTGTAACAGGTTGTGTCTATCTGCAGACCAATGGTGGAGATCCTTCAGTGTCTATGGTGCATAAAGGATATACAGAGACACAGGACTTATACAGACGTATACAAGACTTATACAGACGTATACAGGACTTATACGCTTTTACAGACTTAGACAGGACTTATACAGACGTATACAGGACTTATACGCTTTTACAGACTTAGACAGGACTTATACAGACGTATATAGGACTTATACACTTTTACAGACTTAGACACAACTTATACAGATGTATATAGGACTTATACGCTTTTACAGACTTAGACAGGACTTATACGCTTTTACAGACTTAGACAGGACTTATACAGACGTATACAGGACTTATACGCTTTTACAGACTTAGACAGGACTTATACAGGCGTATACAGGACTTATACGCTTTTACAGACTTAGACAGGACTTATACAGACGTATACAGGACTTATACGCTTTTACAGACGTATACAGGACTTATATGTTTTTACAGACGTATACAGGACTTATACAGGACTAATACGCTTATACAAATTCATACAGGACATATACGCTTATACAGACATAATACAGGACTTATACGCTCTCATACGTTTATTCTGAAGGCTGGCAAAAAAAAACAGACACACGCCATCCTCATCAAGGAAGATCTTCACTGTGGGGATGTTTTTCCTTTAGTTCTTCTTTAACTTAGCCACAGTTGGCCCACAAAACAACTGGCTTCGGATACTGAAGATGTGCACGGGCCAAAAGCCACCAGGGGAAGGCTTGCATGCAGAGCCACTCTTCTTGTTCGTAGTCGAGGTTTCAGTCAGCATGTCAAAGAAGAGCTGAATGAGTTGCAGTTCAATATCTAACACCAATAGGCGGGCAGGAGGAAACGTTACTTCACTTGGGAGAGATGAAGTGGAGAGGGTTCACAAGTCGAGCCATTTAGCTGGTTCTGCTGGGTGGTGGTTGGGTGGGAAAGGCTGGATGAGCGTTGTAGTTGTAGTTGCATGACCGTCACAGATGATGTGAAGAGACGAGATGTCGCGTAGCGTGAGACCTCCCGTGGGAGCCGGTCTCCCATTCCATATCTACCTTACTGGCTTTATTTCCAAGGTTCCAGGCCGGTGATGTCATCCTCCGGTAGGAGTGCTTCGAGAGGCAGCAGAAGGAGGGGAGAGGGGCGGGGACATAACACAACATCCAATAACACACGGCCAATAAGCCCCCTACCCCTCCCCAATTAGTCTAAATAAAAAATCAAGGCTGCCTCTCATCTAGCAATCACGGGTCAATGTCAATGTTCCCAGTACGCCTTGGCACAAAATGGCCGTATATGTCCTAGCAAAACACTAAAAAAATACAAACATTATTCTGTCAAACCGTGACATGTTTACACAGGAAATCCCGCCTCATTGTTCTCAGTCATCACCTCTGCGGTGCTTCGCGCACAGTGACGTTTCTGATTGGTGCCATGGGCGTTTTCTGACGCCTCTGTGAGTGCCGCTGACGGCCTCTGTGCCTGAGTGCTATCCGTTTCCGAGTATAGATGAAGCTTCAGTTCTGTGGAGGTCATTCAGGCCTCGTCTCTCTCTGGTTTCCCTTTTCCTAGACGTTACTCCACTCTGTTTTACAATTGGGGTTTACTTTCTATAGGTAGGCAGCTGCTCCGCAGTGGTGTTTAGTTTGTAGTTTTCTGAGTCCACTGACCCTGAATTAGTGAATAGAATAGAATAGAATAGAATAGAATAGAATAGAATAGAAGTACTTTATTGATCCCAAGGGAAATTCCTCACCACAGATCGCTCACAATAAACATTTAGGTAGTCAAAAATAAGAATAAGAATAAAAATGCTGTAAAAAATATACATTCTAAAATATGTATACATTCTAAAATATACAACCAAAAATATACAGTAAAAAATATACAGTATAATATGAGTAGAGGGAGCTGTATTATTTAATGCTCTTTAATATATATATATTTATTCTCACCGCATATATATCTATTCACACCTGTCTGTATTTAACCTCACATATAGTCCTTTTGCATATCTGTAAATACTATATCTACATATCTGTACATATCCCTTACCTACTTTTACTAGTTACGCTGCTGGCCAGTATGACTTAGTGTATTTATACCTGTATCACTGTATTGATACTATAACTCTGTACATACATCTGATTAGCACTATTACTCAGTAGTAGTGATTTGTATATTTTGTACCCAGTCTAATCACCTGTACATTTTATATTACTATTGCACTGAATTTACTGTTACATTTGCACTCTGGTTGGATACCAAACCTCTTTTAGTTGTACTGTACTCAGTGGCGGACTCAGGCTGTTTGAAGGGCAGGGGCGAAAAGAAAAAAAGGGCACCTACTGCACAACATGGGACCCCATCAGTGAGCAAAAAGCTATGATGCGTCATGTATGGTGAAATAGTCTTCATCCTTGATTAAGATTAACATTAGAATAACAGACAATCCAGATTAATAGTATAACCACACCTCATGATAAAAACACACAGGGAACAATACACCTTTAAAATGTTTATTTCACCTCAGTCGTGTTTGAAAAGTAGATGTATCATGGTTTGAAAAGTAAATTATCATGGTGTTTGAAAAGTAAATTATCATACCTAAACCATTAATGCAGTGGTACATTTATCAATGCTAAAGATATCAGTGAGGAATATAAATATTTGGGAAACAGCATTTTAATATGGTCTGGGTTGAAAAATAGTGAACCTATTCACAACATATATTTTACAGGATATAAAACAGTTTAACAGTTGAAGTTAATTCGAGTGCCGTTGAGCTTCTTCCTTTCTCTCGCCTAACTCTCCTTCTCTCCTCATGTCCTCCTTCTCTCCTCCTGCCCTCTCCTTCTGTCCTCCTATACTCCAGTTCTCTCCTCCTGTACTCCCCTTCTCTCCTCCTGTCCTCTCATTCTCTCCTCATGTCCTCTCCTCTATCTCTATCTTCCCCATTCTCTCCATTAAACGTAATGTATTGTACCACTGGCTGGATCAGTGGGATATTTTAATGGCAACAGGAGAGCATTCAAGTTATTTGTCGTTGTGTCGTTTGAATCATTTCTCTCCCCATCATCATTTTCATCCTCGCTTTCTTTAGCATCTCCATGACTGTCTTCATCATCATTTCTCTCCATAGCATAATCTGCATTCTCTTTCCTCAACTTCTTCATCATTTCTCTCCATAGAATCATCTGCATTTTCTCTTTCCTCCACTTCTTCACCATGCATCTCTCTTCCTGATATCATCATTTCCCTCTTGAATATCTCCATCTTCATTGTCTGTACTGTCTTTATCTAAGGTGGAGTGTTACGGTGGGGTAGGTATGTTGGACCCAATTGCAGAGTTGAACATAGGAGGCGGAATGCGATAGTTGTTCTTTCACAATTAAACAGTTTCTTTATTGTGAACAGGAAGCATAACACGATAAAGTAAATACTTTGAAACAGGCAAAATCAAAGGGAAGACGTAAGTCTCCAAAAACAAGGAAGTAGTTCTAAACTCGAACTGAGAAATGTTTGTAGGGCAAACATCCACACGATAATACATTAATTAATAAATGAATACTAAATGGACTAAGCACGACACCACTCTTGGTATCACCATTATGCTCCCGACATGAGCGATAACAAATGATTCAGGTAGTACTCACGCCTGTGGACAGTGAAGAACTGACAAAGAGAGAGGACATCAGGTGAGCATATGAAGGAGAGTCAACTACACACAGCAGGCGTTAATTAGCAATCAGGACAAATTAGAAGAGAGGAAGGGTGAAATACTCCAGGGTGGCGCTAGGACTTTTACTCCTACAAGAGAGCAAAAGGCCCAAATGAAGTGGAGCAAATAATATTTGTTTTATAATGGTAATATAATTGTACTGTATATAATATTCATACTGTAGCCTACAATGTTATAATTGTATTATAAAATAATATGTCATACAGCACTACCACTAGCCCTCTTGCCTTGATTGGAATAAAAAGGGTCTATGGTTGGTCAATTTAAATGTTTAAGACAAAATGTTCTGTCCAAAATAAGCATTATTGACCATGTTAGCACCAGATTCTCAGTTATAATCCAAACTATGGCTCTGTGAGACAAGCTTGTACACGTAGCTAGTAGTGAGGACTTACAAATACATACATGTATCCTTATCTCCTCCCTTGGGGACATTAACGTGTGTTATCGGGCCTTACAAATAAATTGTATTTACTATTGTTGCTTTGGACAAATATTTTCAAAGAGAAGCTGCCTCTTGCAGCATTTTCAGCTGCTTTTTAATATTCTTCCGATTTCTTTCTCTCCTTGGCATTCTGTAATCATAGAATATAGGCCAATGCTAAACCCACTTTTAAGTTTACTACCACTCTTAAGAGCTTTAAAAAGCAATTCACACTGAACTTTAAAGTGCTATGGGTATATTTTGTGCAAATTATCCAAAAATAATTTTTACACTTTATTTCTAAATTGAGAACACAGGTTAGCATAGAATCAGCCAAGCAAGGTAAGGTTTAGTTAGCTAGCCGGGAGCATGTCTATGTTCCCCGGGTCCCATGTTCCCCGGGTCCTATGTTCCCCGATTGATTGATTGATTGAACATTTTAGACCACCAGCCCTGATTCCAAACTCTAACCTTAACCAACTTCGAAAGAGGGCCTAAGCATAACCAGTTCGAAACAAGGCGGACATTAATAATGAATAAAATAATAAAAATGTATAAAATGTTCAATCAATTAATCAATCAATCGGGGAACATAGGACCCGGGGAACATAGGACCCGGGGAACATAGGGATGATCCCAGCTAGCCTACAGTAGCCTAGGCTAAAACATACCGCCAGGGCCGGACTAGGGAAATAATTCAGGCCGGGAAATATAGTGCAAAATATAGTCCCAGTCAGGCCACTTTTTAACCGGTGGGTCCCCCACCAGGATTTTTTTTTGTTTTTTGGGGGGTACAGGCTAGCATAATGTCAAGTATTAGCAACAACACTGATTTCGATGGATTTCTTTTTTTTTGTATTCAAATTAAAAGAAATACTCAATCTTACCAAACTAAATTGTCCTCTTCAAAAACGCCATAAAAATCTTTTATTCAACTTCCGCCCTGATCATAACCACCACATATTCAATACATTTTCGAATTTTAACCCTTTAAATGCCAGTTTGTGTGATGGCATCACAAATTATTGTAAAAAAAACACACAAAAAATATAATATATCAAATGCAATATAGATTTTTCTGGGGGGGATTATTACAGGCTAGCATGTGTCAATGATTAGCAACAACACTGATTTTGATGGATTTTTGTTTTTTGTAATGTCAGATTTAACAACAACTCTTTTCAGAAAAGTGGGAGTATTTCATTTTTAATCTGACATTACAAAAAACCAAACATCAAAAAAAGAAAAATGGTTACGATCAGGACTGGAAGTTGAATAAAAGATGTATGACTGTTTAGACTGTGTTACTCTCTGTCTGTTTACTCTCTGTACTCTCTGTCTGTACTCTCTGATTGATTGATTGTCACAGTGATCTCCTGGTTGTTCCCCACTTAGGTTATCTAACTATCGCGCCGCCACAACCAGAAACACTGGCCTGGCCTGCTTCTAAGTTCAGTGGCCTGAAAAAAAAAAAAAAATAATAATTTGTGCTTTTTTGGAAATGTTTTCAAGTACCACCAGCAGTACCACCAAGTACCACTAGTGGTACGCGTACCACAGTTTGAGAACCACTGGTGTAGTGTATCTTGTAGACCAGGCCCATTGCAAGTTGCTGTACTCTGTCGTCTAATCTAAGCCATCCTAGGTTGTCAAAGTGGGCAGGGGTGAGGTGGGTTCTAGGAGTAAGGTCAAGCAGTAGTCTGACCAGTTTGTTTTGAGATGTTTGTAATTTTGTTTTTAGCGCCTTTGAGGTGCTTTGGTACCATGAGGTACAAGCATAGTCGTAGTACCCTTGAATGAGTGCTCCTGCCAGAGTCTTCAGGGTATTCCTGTTTACCAGTGAGGAGATCCGGTACAAGAATCGAGTTCGTTGGTTGACTTTTTTTTATTACATTGGATGCCATTTTGTCACAGGAAAGATTTGCCTCTAGGATGGAACCCAGGTAGGTAATATCTTCTTTCCTTGTGACAATATTGTCACCCACTGTAACTGAGAAGCCGTCGGTCTTGCTGAGTTTGTTATTTGAACCGAAGAGAATGGACTCTGTTTTGCCCATGTGTAATGATAGTTTGTTATCAGCGAGCCATATGCAGATTTTGCCTAGTTCTGAGCTGAGGGTTTTTTCAACCTGTAACTTGTTCTTGTCAGAGACCAGCAGGGCTGAGTCGTCCGCAAACAGGAACAAGTTGCAGTCACAAGCTGACGACATGTCATTTGCATAAATTAGGAACAGTAGCGGACTTAGTATGCTTCCTTGTGGAACACCACAGCTTACTGTGAGGGGGGGGGATAGGGTACCGTTTACCTCGACCATCTGCTCTCTCCCCTCCAGGTAGGATTGCATCCAGCTCACTGATAGACTATCAAAACCAATTGCTTTTAGCTTGTCAATCAGAATGGTGTGATTGACAGTGTCGAAGGCCTTTTGTAGGTCCAGCATGACCATGCCGCAGTATTTGCCCGCGTCCACCTCTTGTTTGATGTGGTCGTTTAAATAGAGAAGGCATGTGTCAGTGGAGTGGGATGTTCTGAAGCCAGATTGGAATTCGTAGAGCATGGTGCACACTGAGTCACAGAGCCCCTCTGGGACCCCCGCTCTTATGCTTGAGTAACGTGTTTCTTGTGTGTGTGTGTGTGTGTGTGTGTGTGTGTGTGTGTGTGTGTGCGTGCATGGGTGTGTGTGTGTGTGTGTGTGTGTGTGTGTGTGTGTGTGTGTGTGTGTGTGTGTGTGTGTGTGTGTGTGTGTGTGTGTGTGTGTGTGTGTGTGCGTGCATGGGTGTGTGTGTGTGTGCGTGTGTGTGTGTGTGTGTGTGTGTGTTGGTTTCAGCTCCTGGCCACTGTGCTGGCTCAATCAGACCCTGGTTTACTTTGAGATCCCCTCGGTCCACATTTGTGTCCCACCTCCCTGTTACTCTGACAAGGTCACACCCAGGGCTAGATCCACAAAGAATGTATTGCACGGTGCTAATTGCTAAAGTCAAATTACAGTCAAATCAAATACATTTACAGATTACAACCTTTATTTAATGGTTAATATTTTGATAAAGGGTAATTTACTGTATTTGTATGGCATTTACACTTAAAGTAGAAAAAAACGGTGTACAATACAGTACGGCTCAATACACACAATTGTTAATGGGATGCAGACCAGAGAAAGACTTTCGTCTGGTTTACATCAGGATCCTCCATTTTCAATTCATAATGAATTGTAAGTAAGGGTGCAATTAGCACCGTGCAATCCATTCTTTGTGGATCTAGCCCCTAGTGTTCGTTTTCATGTTAGGTTTAGTACATTTACATCTAGTCATTTAGCTGACACCTTTATCCAAAAACAAGTCAGCAGGAAGGGTACAACTCTTACAGCTGAGTAACAATGTTCATCAAACAGTGTTGAAACTTGGGTGCTGCAGTGTTGAGTGCATAGTAGTAAAGACACATTAGTACAATAGGTTGTAATATAGACAAGGAAGATTATTTAGTGGAAGAGTGCATGATAGTAGAAGACAGTAAGAAGGTTAGTTGTTTTTTAGTTTTCATTTCAGATATTGATTGAAGAAGTGTGTTTTTAGTCAACGACGAAAGATTGGTGGGGTATCAGCTGTCCTAACTGTGGTGGGAAGTTCGTTCCACCATTGTGGAGTGAGGACCGAGAATAGGCGGCTTCTCTTTGATGACCCTCCCGGAGCTCGGATAGGAGTGAAGTGGGTCTGAGGCGGCCAGAGGGTGTAGAGCGGAGGGGTCTTGAGGGTGTGTGGTTAGAGACCATCATTGCTATACGATAATAAAGTACTCAACCCCTACTGTCTTTAACTATGAGTGTACACAACACACTAACTCACCATCTTTAGATAATAAACTACTCAACCTCTACTATCTTTAACTATGAATGAACACAACACTCTAATTTACCATCTTTAGATAATAATGTTTGAAAACATTGTTCCTCTGAAAACTTCAAACAGACTTTGTGGTTCAGGTACTATGATTAGATGGTATCTGGAGTTCTCTGGTGATTCTCCACCCCTAGCTGATAACATAGTGAGTATCTAGTATAACATGACTAGAAGTTTGTAAGAAAAGACAACTAAATTAAACTACAAGATGAATATTTATTTAATCATCCAGCTTAACTTCCATTATGTCCTGATGATTCTGAGACTTGCTCAGAATGCAGCGGGAAATCTAGTTTAATGTGGATAACGTTAAACTATGAACACAATTATCACAGTAATATACAGTAATCACCATATAAAAAATATATAGTTTTTTTTATATGATTGGATAAAGTGGGAACGGGATACCAGAACATTTATTTTGTGTTTACTGCAGAGAAGGAGGGACTGGGAGACCCATGTTACTGACCAAACACTCTATATCAGCTATTATTTGAACAGGTAGACCACTTATTTTAACAAAGAAAATACCACTTACAGCACTTTTAATGGGAAGCCAGTGTAAAGAGAATAGGATGGGTGTGATGTCAAGTGACCTGCTGGACCTGATCAATAGCCTTGCAGCAGCGTTCTGGATTATGTCCAGGACAGGTTATGTGGGCTATGTGTATAATTGATTAAGCGGGGAATCAAATATACTATA
>NC_140176.1:35536265-35581265 GCF_963971535.1 Notolepis coatsorum | reverse complement strand
GATATACAGTGTATATATATATATACAGTATAAATAGATATACAGTATATATATAGATAGATATAGATATACAGTATATATAGATGGATATACAGTATATATATTGTGACAAGCCTGGTGGTGTTCAGACTCTTCACGGTTAAAAAACAAACAAATTCAAATGTCCACACAAGTGCAACATCATATCATCAGAATATTTATTGATTACAGGCAGAATATAGTCCGATGGTCAAAACACAAAAACAGGCTCTCGTACAAAAAAAGGGATTGTTCAATACTCAGAGTAGTCGTCCGGTCCAGGGTCAGTACATATGGGGGTTTCTCAGCCAGTCTAGGGTCCAGTACACAATGAACACCTTCTCGCCTTCACCTCTCCTCTCACTACCTCTCAAAACTCCATACACAACAATCTCTCGCTCAATACACCAACTCCAACCTCACCTCCACTCTCTCTATCCTAGTGTATTTGTAGTGTGTCTGGGGTGTGTGCGTGTGGGACATGGGTGAACTAATAATGCACAGGTGTCTAAGTACTAATCAGCTACCTAATTATTTCCACTCCTTCCGTGGCAGTAATATCTCCCGTCCTTCACATATCCATGAGGGGGGGGTGATATCTGTCCCAATATATAGATGAATATACAGTATAGATATATACAGTATATATAGATATATACAGTATATATAGATGGATATACAGTATATATATATTTACATTTAGTCATTTAGCTGACGCTTTTATCCAAAGCGACTTACAAGTTTTGTACGACAAGTCAGCAGGTACAACTATCAGCTGAGTAACAATGTTCATCAAAGTGTTGAGTGCTACAGTGTACAGTAGGTTAGTATATTAGAACTTAAGGATTATATTAAGTGCATGACAGTAAGGTTTAATTTTTTTTAATTTCAGATATTGATTGAAGAAGTGTGTCTTTAGTCAACGGTGAATGGTTTGACGGGTTTCGGCTGTCCTAACTGTGGTGGGAAGTTCATTCCACCATTGTGGGGCAAGGACCGAGCATAGGCAGCTTCTCTTTGACAACCCTCCCGGAGCTCAGATAGGAGTAGGTATGAGGCAGCCAGAAGATACAGAGCGTAGGGGTCTTGAGGGTGTGTAGTTAGAGACCATTGACCGGAGGTAGATGGGAGCCGTTCCCTTCGCTGCACGATATGGAATACGAATGGGGAGCCAGTGCAGGTCTAAGACTGTCTCCCGACCCCGCCTGTCCATCCCTCCCTCCCTCCCCCACCTGGCGCGCTGACACTTTGTTTAACTACTCTGTTGTTGATGCAGCCTGACTATCGCATATGGCGTCTCTGGCATTCTGTAGATGACATGTGTTTATGCTGTGCCGTTGTTACTGTAAAAAATGTAATGATTGTGATGTTGTTATTATTATTAATGAGACGATGAGCTGTATGTGTGTGTTGCTGGAATTTCCCCAAGGGGATTAATAAAGGAATATCTTATCTTATCTTATATGATGGGGAGGGGACTGTACATTAGGAGGGGGTGGGTGGAGTTCATGGTTGCAGTTAGGAATGGGAGGATGTCTGGTGCTATGGTCTGGAGGAGTGGGGAGGGAGGGTAACTTGTCCAGCTGGCATGTAGTGAGACGGTTCGATGTTACCAGTGTCAAGGTCTCGGCGTCTGTAATGGGAGAGAAAGAAGACAGAGTGAAGGATGAGGTTCTCGATTCAGCATTTGGAATGGGTGGGTGTTGGGAGAAGGAGCTGCGGATGTTCTCCACTTTTTTCTCAAAGAAAATAGCAAAGAGAGAGGAGGGGGGAGGGGTGGTGAGGAGGGAGGACATGGTAGCATGCAGTTTGCAAAGGTTCTTGGCAGAGGCCTTTAACAGAAACATGTGTCTGAATAGGGCAATTAGCAAAACAAAAGCTACATGCAGATGGCACACTTCCAGTCTCTAGCGTCAGCTGGGGTAAAACTAGTTTTGATTTTAAGATTTACAGAACACAATTCCTAAAGTTACACACTTCAAAATGTGAGCTGTGGTGTTCCACAAGGAAGCATACTAGGACCGCTACTCTTCCTAATTTATGCAAATGACATGTCGTCAGCCTGTGACTGCAACTTGTTCCTGTTTGCGGACGACTCAGCCCTGCTGGTCTCTGACAAGAACAAGTTGCAGGTTGAAAAAACCCTCAGCACGGAACTAGGCAAAATCTGCATATGGCTCGCTGATAACAAACTATCATTACACATGGGCAAAACAGAGTCCATTCTCTTCGGTTCAAATAACAAACTCAGCAAGACCGACGGCTTCTCAGTTACAGTGGGTGACAATATTGTCACAAGGAAAGACGAAATTACCTACCTGGGTTCCATCCTAGAGGCAAATCTTTCCTGTGACAAAATGGCATCCAATGTAATAAAAAAAAGTCAACCAACGAACTAGATTCTTGTACCGGATCTCCTCTCTGGTAAACAAGAATACCCTGAAGACTCTGGCAGGAGCACTCATTCAAGGGTACTATGACTATGCGTGCACCTCATGGTACCAAAGCACCTCAAAGGCGCTTAAAACAAAATTACAAACATCACAAAACAAACTGGTCAGACTACTACTTGACCTGAACCCCAGAACCCACCTCACCCCTGCCCACTTTGACAACCTAGGATGGCTTAGAGTAGACGACAGAGTACAGCAACTTGCAATGGGCCTGGTCTACAAGATACACTATACGACCGGGGTGCCCATGTACATGTCAAAATACTTCCCAAAGGTCAGTGAATACCACAACCACTACACCAGAGGAAGCTCAACAAATCATGTTAAACCCAGATTCGGCTCAAACAAGGGACTAAACACGTTTCGCAATTATGCCACAACAATGTGGAACGCCCTACCCAAAGCTGTAAAGGAATCCCTGCCCACATTCAAAACCGCTCTTAAAGAGCACCTACGGGAGGCTGCAATTCGAAACTGGCCACCGTAAATGCCCAAAACCCCCACCACCTCCTAATAGACAATCTCCTCCCCACCGCATGTATATATTCCCTCCCCGCCGTATGTATATTTCCCTCCCACCCACCCACCCCCTCCTAATGTACAGTCCCCTCCCCATCATATGTATATACTCTGTCAGGATCTAGGGGTAACAGTACTGTATATTTGAATACCGCTTGTGTCACAAATGTATCAGTACTAAATACCTATATGTCCCTATGCCATAAATGTCATGTATGTTGTGTATGTCATAAATGTCTATATGAATTGAAAATGGGGGACCCTGATGGAAACAAGACAAACGTCTTTCTCAGGTCTGCATCCCCTTAACAATTGTATGTATTGAGCCGTACTGTATTGTACCCATTCTGCAATCTGTTAAATAAAGTTTTCATTCATTCATTCATTCATGTAGACAAGTATATTCAGTTAAATGATCCTACCCTCTCTGCTGTTGTCATATATATATACAGTATATATATACACAGATATACAGTATATATAGTGTGACAGACTCTGGGGTGTTATGAGCTGTCACCAGATTGTATTTAACAAAATACACATGGCACGGCGGTCAGGTGGTGTAGCGGAGATTGTGCTCGTCACCAAGCCAGAGACGGTCTTATTATGGGGCTTATGCCGAGAAGCAGTAATACAATAAGACCGTCTCTGGCTTCGTCCAGCAGACACCATGATGAGCTCAGCGATGCCGCTCACGGTCTTGGCTGCAGCCATCCTCTCTGCTGCCGGAGCTACTGGAGCGATGCCAGAGTCGCGCGATTTTTTATTGGTTTGTCATGACAAACCAATTACATAATCCAACATATGTGTAAAGAAACAACATATTCCAGTTAACGGTATATTTGTATAATGATTCGTTACGGCATAATCAATACTTCCATTTGTATAAATTGGGTTAAGCGGAGCGTAGTATTCCTGCCTGGCTGAGGAGCCCGTCGCGGCTCATGCGCGCGCTCGGCCAATCAGAGCAATGTGGAAGGACAAGTGGGCTGCCGAAAGTATTCACGCGTCCTGGGCGTTGTGGACAGCGACCCCTACAGTTCAGTCGGGGCGCCTGCTCAGCAAGGGTAGGATCTGGAGAGAGGTAGTGCGACCTTCCACACGTTACACTCTCCTGGTGAGAATCTGCGCTGCCAGGCTGGCTGCCGGCTGGCTGCACATGCGTCGGAGGAAAGCATGTGACAGTCTCCGGCCTCTCGGACCAACAGTAGGGGGGAGTGCGCAACAACCAGGAAGGGGGTTGGGAATTGGCATAACGACTAACAGTGGGATGGGAGAAAAATCGGAAAAAGAAGGAGGGGGAAAAAGATAATAAAAAAATAAATTAAAAAAATACACATGGCACAAGTTTAATAGCAGTTTTAATGCTGTTTTGGGGAAAAGGAGGGGTTAGGGTGATCGTCAGCCAGTCAGTAATTCCAGAGAAGCATCTTGGTCCATTCGCGAGGTTCGGTACACAGAGAGCAGGCGGGGATGATCCGGGAGAAGAGACGTCAGACAAGCAGGGGTCGTATGCGGGTTCTCATACGATCAGGGGTTATAGCACACAGGAGCAGGGTCCTCCTTCCAAAAGCAGATAAACACAGCATGGGGTCACACAGACAACAATCTTCCTCCTCTTCTCTTACTCACTTCCTCTCTCGATCCGTACAGGTTTCGCCTCAGCTACTCCCAATGATTCTGTCGCTCTGTCTCCATTTTATATGCTGCTTGATTGTGTGGTGATTTGCGCTCACCTCGGGCGCTCACGTACAGTATAAGTACAGTCTGTACTTATACTGTACGTAACGTAGGGCAGAGCATATAGTATCTACTAAATCCTAATGAAACAAGTAACTAGAATAATATAAGCCTACTGTTCATTCATTAGACACGTAGGCCATACTGGCGCACACAAGACTTGTTATGGAATATTAATGCAGTCTATTTCCATGCGATTACCTTTAGTTCTTATTTATTTATTTATCCACTGTCATTTGCAGTGTTGGTGTACGAAACTGGCCCCTATAATGTCCTAACCCAGTTGTACAGTAAATGACCAAGTATGGCTTTGTCAGTATTCCAATGTACAGTGTACAGTGTACCCAACCCCCCCCCCCCCCCCCCACCTCCAATGTACAGCCCCCACCCACCCACCCAACCCCCACAAAGTCTTTCTCTGGTCTGCATCCCCTTAACAATTGTATGTATTGAGCTGTACTGTACTGTACCCATTCTGCAATCTGTTAATAAACTTTTCAATCAATCAATCAATCAATCAATCAATCAATCAATAGGCTACATAGTGTATTTCAATATCTGTTTTATTGATTAATGATACATTTGAAGGAATGCAAGTTATAGCTATATCAAACAAATGTCTGTCCCATTGTACCAATCATGTTGGCTATAACCTGCATTCTTTCAAATGTATAATTAATCAATAAAACAGATATGTAACAAATAAGAAATAAAAATTTCACAGAAGGCATTAAATAATTATTATTTTCAATCATTTCACAATAATTGCATAATTGTGTTTGAATATCTGAGTAATTAAAGTAATTATACATTTGTCCAATAGCTGGTTCAGATATGGTTAAGCAGCTGCCCTGTGATCAGATTAATCCATATTATTATTTTTCCGACATCAAATGCGTAATTTCTTATCGTACAAATATTGTCATATTTATTTTAATTATGATTAAAGGGGAACTATCTTATAAATGGCCTTTTTGAGTGTTTAGCATTGTTTCCTAGCTATGTGAACTTATATTAATATGATCTATGTCTCTAATTCTCATATTGGCGCATTCTTCCAATTCTCCTCTCACAATATTCACCCTCACTGAACTGAGTCATCTGAAAATGTGCTGATTTGTGATGTCAGAGAGACTCAGCTGCATGATAATGTGCTGTGTGGCATCAGGTACAAGATGAGCTGCACACAGTGGTTGCAGCCCAGGCTCAAAACGGCTTAAGATCTTAAGGTAGAAAAATTATTAGAAATACAAAACAATGAATAAAAAAAGAAAAAAAATTACAGAGGTGTTCCATAGACTCACAGGAATTGTGTAAAAGTGCCCAAAATAGTGAAAGAAATAGTAAAATAGTTCCCCTTTAAGTAATTAATTCCAAGGAGGCCTGTAGCGTTAACATGAAGGAATCACTATGAGAACACAGTCTGTCAAGTTAATAAAATTTTCAATTAGTCAATCAATCATAAGTGTGCTCCTCAGCACTCTTAAATCTGCTCTCAGCCACGCTCAAATCTGATCTCAGGAAAATTTGGGGACTCGACGCTACCAGCCCTAATAATATTGTCTTAAATGAGCAGAAATCTGCCTAGAGGAAATTTTTTGTCGTAAATTTGTTCGGGAATGAGACCCATTGTTACTGACAACTTGTCAGTGACAAGTCCAGAGGACAGAGTGCCCCCTGCTGGACAACAACACCACTTTCCGACAACGGCCTTGACCGGGGCTCGAACTGGTTATCTATATATCTAGATATATATTATGATCTATATAGATATGCAGTAAAGTAGATTTCCTTTGCAAATCGCCCCCAAAAGTGGCCATTTTAGTATTCGTTATTGAGGACTGCATACTTTTTTTGCAAACCAAAATACTATACTTTATACTTATAGCACATGCATGAGCCTGCATGGTCTCTTTTGAAAGATGACATTCTGAAGTTCCTGATACAATAAAATTCACTTTTAGTGCTAATGAAATAGAGTATAGGTCTGAACTTGAGTTGTACTTAGTTGTCCAGAAGACGTATAAACATGACCATGGAAAGCCCTACTCATTGGTTACAACCCTGTCCGATATCGCCAAGTGATTGACGGAGCCGTAGAGGCTCAAGAGTTGGGACTGGGAGTGGTATTATTTGAAAAAATAAAGTCTTCCTTCTACTTCAGGCGCACACCTCACATATCGGCATGTAACTCGAGAACCGCGGAGCAGATTTTGTCGCCTGAAATGGCGATCTACAGGCAACAAATAGGGCTTTAATTCAATATATATATTGTATTAAAAAATATGCACACCCGAGCCACTAGAGGTCGCCAAAGTGCCGGTGGGCAAATCATCCTCAAGAGGGCCCACATGTTGGATGCTAAGAGGTATAGTTAACTGTTGTCAATATGCTGCTGGTGATTACGTTTGAATCTGTGTCTTGTGTGCTGTCACCATGTGTTTTAATCTGTGTATAAGCAGTGCCGTCTGGGAGAAATGCGAGTCCCTGTGCTAAATTTAAATGCGAGGCCCTAGTTCTCAAAAAATTTAAAATGTCCACTAATATAATGATAATAGCATAATAATGCAAGGAAACCGTTTCAAAGTGCAATAAACTTTTATTTAACATTGGAAGACCTTTTAAATATCCTAAATAAATAAAACAACCGAAAACAATAAAATGGACTCTCAGCCTCTGTTAATAATAATAATACTATTTACATTTATATATTTATAAATGTAATTATAATTATAAATATATAAATGTAAATATTATTATTATTATTATTATTATTATTATTATTAACGTAAAAATATATATTTAATTAAACTGAAGCATTTCATATAAAAATATATATAGGGCAAATATAACTGAGAGGGCATAGCCTACTGTATATTGCACCATGACCTTTTTACACATATACACTGAGGCATCAGGGTAAGTATATACTTACCCAGATGCTTGAGCTGGTAGCCCGAGGCTGGGCATACAAGTCAACGTATTCTTAACACAGCTACTAAATATAAAAAATTGGATTTATTTTTCACTCACCATTGACGTTTACAAGGAAAGTGTTACTCCTTGCAGCCGTGCGCTTGATGAATTCATCTGCGATTACATCCAGGTTCCTCTTTCGTGACACATTCTTGTGACGCGAGCTTGTTGTATGTTCGAATGCCAGAAACATTTGACACACTGTCGTCTCATCCATAATCACAGAGAAAAACCTTTCAAAGATTCTTGATCGTGTGTTGTGCTGCTGCTGCCGGTGCTGCTACTAGCTTTCCCTGCCTCCAAAACATCATTTTCGGTTCAATGTCCCGACCGACGCAAGGCCCCGTGGCTGCTTACCACCACTCTGCCACCACACACACCATCCACCACACCTGACCACCACCCCATGTGCCCGATAGATGACGCAGTATATAGTGAGGCAGATTATATGCATATTACTATTCTACAAACGTGTCTAATGTGAAATATATAAGCATGTAAGCAAAACTAGATTTTAGGTCTGTGATGGAAAGTGATTGTTAACATTCTATTTATTTTTATTAAAAAAATATAAAAAAATAATAATAAATTGCGAGGCCCCTAGGTGCGAGGCCCTGTGCGACCGCACCTCCCGTACACCCCTTGTGGCGGCCCTGTGTATAAGGTGTGCCATCAGCGAATATCTTTTCATCTGCCGTCACCGAATGTGTTTACAGTTTCATGTGTTATGATGCTGAAAAAAGTAGTAGAACGCGCTCACCTCACTAGACTTGACACTGGGTGCTGTAACCTCTGATATCATACATAAAAATAGGGAAACAATGTCCAGGCACACACTCCAGGTTTTTCAAATTTATTGGCAGCCTGAAATCATATCATGACGTTTCGGTGTGAATACACCTTCTTCAGAATGGCTTGCATGAAGCATGAAGGGTAAGTGACCCAAATTTATACAAGACAAACAGGAAGTGACAACATAGGAAGTGACAGCACATTCCAACAAGAGATCTGCACAAGAGTAGAAAATACCACTTACAAGCACAACCTTTTCAGAAGTATGTAAATCAAAAAGAAGCGTGTAAATCAAAAAGAAGCATGTAAAAAAAGAGATATATCTATATATATTATACAGAGTAGGCCTACATCTTAAACTACTGAAATATAAACATAAACACTCATGACCCATATAAGCAGGGACGCAGGAAGGGGGGGGGGGGTGCGGGGGGGCTGCAGCACCCCCTCTCAATTATTGCAACACATTTTTTTTTTTTTTTTATGACAGTATTTATATATTTGTATATACTGTAACTGTATAACTGTAACACTGTATATTATAAGTTTATCCTGCTCAAAGCACGTCACCATTTTAATATTGTGTGTATTGAGCCGTACTGTATTGTAGCCATTCTCCAATCTGTTAAATAAAGTTTTCATTCATTCATCACACTACTGTACGTACACAATCATACGTGTAGAACCGACAAGATTGCAGCAGAGTAGATTTTCAAGTGATGACAGACTGTCACAGACTGATTGAATGACAGGTGAAACAACTAATTGTATTCACCTCCCGTCTCCCGCCCTTCCCACGCGCCACGAACCACTGAGCTACTGTGATACAGTGCTTGCGCAGTCAGTCGATTTGAGCTAGTAGTCAGACTTTGCTAGCACAGAATGTCTCACTCGCAGAAAAGAAAAATATCAGATTTATTTTCGAAACGTCCCGCCGGTCCCAGTGACAGTCCCACTAAATCTGATAAACGTCAGAGAGAGACAGAGACGACAGGTTCAGCCTCAGCATCAGGTATTGAAGAGTTAACTGAGTCTGTTCCCCTATACCCCCCCTCGGGCGCCAGGGGCTTCCACTGAGGGGTGATGCAAATAGGGATGGGGTGTTATGGCAGCTCATGATGGAAAGAGTGCGCACCGAGTCTGATCCCGAGTTGAAGAATTGGCTCCAAAAGAGAGACAACTGGATGTCCAACAACATCCAAAACGAAATCTTACAGCTGCTTGCCCATGATATTCAGCGACAAATTAGAGGCAAAGCATCCAAAAGCCCAATCTTTGGCTTGAGCGCTGACGGAACCACTGATGTCACTCACTGGAAAAGAACAATTCTCGTGTAATATACAGTTCGCCGATGACAACTTGGAAGCTCAGAACTTCTTTTGGGGTTTTTACAATGCCCGGCCCAGACACAACAGCCGAGACGCTGTTTTTGTGTATAAAATACTTTTACGCCTCGACCTGCCCATGGAGAGGCTGATAGCATACTGTTTTGACGGGGCCAGCAACATGTCTGGGGGGTACAGGCTAGACCAGGGGTTCCCAAACTTTTCAGGCCGCGACCCAAAAAAAACGGTGTCAGAGAGCCGCGACCCCCACTATTATAGGAGGTAAAAAAATTATTTTAAATGGAAATGTATGGTTGAAACATGCAAACGTTCAAACGCACACACACTAATAAGCATTGGAGGCTTTTAACCAGGGCCGGACTGGGGAAATCATTCAGGCCAGGAAATATAGCCCCAGTCAGGCCACTTTTTAAGCAGGGGGTCTGGGGGTCCCCCACCAGGATTTTTTTTGTTACAAAGACTTAATTTCCTGCATTCTGGTGCAGGCATTTTTTTTATTTGTACCCTTTAAATGCCAGTGTTTGTGATGGCATCACAACTTATTGTTAAAAAACAGGCTAGCATATGTATGATTAGCAACAACACAGATTTTTATGGATTTTCAGTTTTTTGTAATTGATAAATACAATATTTTATTCAACTTCAGCCCTGATCATAACACCACATATTCATTTTATAATTCTAACCCTTTAAATGCCAGTGTGTGTGATGGCATATTTGCAATATATCAAATGCAAAGTACATTTTTCTGGGGGGGATTATTACAGGCTAGCATGTGTCAATGATTAGCAGTTTTTCGTAAGGATCCCGCCTCCACCAATCACATGCGGCTCCCTTTGTGTGTGTGTGAGAGCAAGAGAAAGAGAGAGAGAGATAGTTCTCCAACTTGTGTGAGTTGCAGTGATCTCCTGGTTGTTCCCCACCTAGGTTATCTAACTATTGCGCTGGTGCAAATAGAAACACTGGCCTGGCCTGCTTCTAAGTTCAGTGGCCTGACCGCAAAAAAATAAAAATAAAAATTATTTGTTTCATCTGGCGACCCCCCAGCACCCCCTGCCGTTGTATAGTTCCCGCGTGCCTGCATATAAGCCATCTTTCAATTATAAATATAAAGAATGATAAATGAAAATAAAAATAATTAATAAACAATCGAATGAAATGAAATAATCAAATGAAAAAGGGTCAAAAAATTTTCCTCATTGAGGCCTAGGCTCTAAACAATCCAGAAAGTGAATATAAAAGCTTTCCCTTTGTAGCAAGAGCCTGTCTCTGTAATACTTGCTCTAGTAGTCTATACCCATGTATTTTAAGCCAGAAATATCATGTCCTAACTTATTAAAGTGCCTTGCAACTGAAGACTTCTCGTCATTTCTTCTTATAGAACATTTGTGCTCAGAAATTCGATTTTTAAAACGTCTTCTTGTTTTTCCAACATAGTAAAGGTTGCAAGGACATTTAAGCAAGTAAACCACAAAATCAGAATTACAGGTGATCCGGCCTCTAACAGCGATACTCCTATACCTGTACTTGGTTGTAAATAAACATTTTCTTTAATCATGCCATGACATTGGGTACAAGACAAACATGGAAAATTGCCATTTGGAATATTAGCCATAAAATGGGTAAATCTTTGGGGAAATCTGTTTTAACTAACTGGTCCCTTAACACTTTCAGTGCCCAGCAGGGGGCGCACATTTAGTGCTTGAATGCTCACCATCCACTGCAATGTTAACGTTAATATCGCCTAATCTATGTTTTAAATTATGGCCTAATCTGCCCGTCGCTTATCAATGACTCGTTTTCCAGTCAACATTGTCGAAGCGGATTGTTTTTTTATTGGTTCATTTCCGTTTTATAGCATTTTGAAAAGCCCTCGTTTTCAAGAGAAAAAAAAAGAATCCTTGATAAACGCTGATGTACTGTAATATTCTAGAACGTTGTCATTTTTCGGCCTATTTATGAATCGTTTTCAAATAAACGCTAGATTATCGATAGTATATGTGTACGTGTGCACGCTGGTGCCGCTCGCTGAAAATAGATTCTCTCAGTTCCTGATCACTCTTACAGTCAAACAGCCATATCACATTATAGGGGAAAAGCTTATATCTCTGTGAAAACGGGTCTGATTATCCTAAGACTGGTAAAATAGATTCCTTACCTGAGATCAGATGGTATCCAAATGGATTATTCCAATTCCTGATCGCCATTCCAAAAATCAATCCTTTTATTGATCCCACGCGTATACTCTAAAACACATTACACGCTGTGCTGAGGGTCCATGATGGGTCTGATCGGCTATGGTTGCATGCGTGAGAGGTAAAATGTGGATTCCGGATTTTTTTTTCTCGTCCATTTTCATTGAGTCCAATCCAAAAGGGTGCGTTGCCATCTGGGAGACGATAGGGGGCGCTTTTTCACATCTGAGCGCCTGGTGGGGCAATGAGAATTCTCGTTATGGGCATTCAATGTGTTAAGTTAGGTTGCCGTTTGTAGAAGTATTTGGGTGGTTCCTGGAACACACCTCCGATCTTAGGATCTGACTTTAAAATGTACCAGTATTTGTTCACAATATCACGCATATCTCTAGAAATAGGGCTGAAGGTGGACACCAATGTTACTGAGTTGCTTTTTACTTTGTCTTTATGTGTAAAAAGGGATTGTCTGTTTATCTGTTTAGTTTTATTAAGAGAATTCTCAATAAGGGCCTCACTATATCCTCTAGATGTAAAGTTTTGACAGAGCTCCTTGGCTTGTTTATCAAAAATGTCATCTGTATTACAAATAAGTTTATATCTAAAAATCTGTCTAAATGGAAAGCTCCTCTTGAGCTCTGGCGGGTGATAACTGCTATAATGGAGAAACGAATATCGATCAGTCTCTTTTTTTGAAAACTTCAGTATGGACAATATTGTCTCTCTTTTTCACCAATACATAGAGGAATGCTATGGAATGTGAATAATTCATAGTAAACTTAATAGTCTCTCTCTGAGAGTTGAGAAACAAGTTGAACTCTTCCAGAGCCTCTTTAGTGCCTGACCATACAAAGAAAATCATCAATATACCTCCAATAGGCTTTAATCTGTCCAACATGTGGATTATTATTAAAAATACATTCAGACTCAAACTTCGACATAAAACAGCAGCCGCCATCACCCCAGTCATCACTCACATAATAAACCTCTCTATAAAACAGGGACACGTCCCCAAGGACTTCAACATTGCGAGAGTGACCCCTCTGCACAAAAAGGGCAGCAAATTAGACCCAGGCAACTACCGCCCTGTTTCTATTCTTACCTCCATCTCGAAAGTCATGGAGAAAATAGTCTTTGAACAGGTCGAAAAGTACCTACGAATCTACGAATTCCAATCTGGCTTCAGAACGTCCCACTCCACTGACACATGCCTCCTCTATTTGAACGACCGACCACATCAAACAAGAGGTGGACGCGGGCAAATACTGCGGCATGGTCATGCTGGACCTACAAAAGGCCTTCGACACTGTCAATCACTCCATTCTGATTGACAAGCTAAAAGCAATTGGTTTTGATAGCTTATCAGTGAGCTGGATGCAATCCTACCTGGAGGGGAGAGAACAGATGGTAGAGGTAAACTGTTACAAAGGGTCAGATTAAACCGAATATATATATTTATTGCTTGAGATCCCATGTATAATATTTGTATATCGTCTGATATCCCTTGTATATTCTTTGTACATATACACGGAATATCCCTTTACCTAGGTACAGGCCAGACCATAATATTCGTTCTCCTATTGGACAGCGACCCCCTAGGCGCCACGGCCATACCCCCAATGTCTAGTTCAAAGTCACCGCTAAGACATGTCTCAACATGCCCAGGTTTGCGCAGTAATACGAGACAGAACTGAGGTTGGCACTAGATTATTCACCTTACGTATAAATACGTCGCAGGTGGATACAGCAGTAGTCTTGTCTTATCCTAAAACGTTCGCTCAACGTATCGTTCGTTCCTTACTAGTGTAGCAGGGTGGATTATCCCTGCTTCGTGGGAACGGTTGCTGGCAGTCAGGAGGTAGCTGGACACAGCAGAACTCTGTCTGGCTGCACCCTCGTCTTTGGGCCTGGGGCGTCAACTGGAGGCTGGTAGTGTGAGTGGATGGGGCCCGGGATTTACCAACCTGGTCTGGTACTCTGGTCTTCCTTCCCTGTCGCAGGGCGGTCAGCAGTACTCCCCAACACGCTCCCACTCCTCCCAGTCGCTCCTTAGACCCTCCCACACCTCGTGACTGAATTGTAATCAAATACTCTGAGTTCCCCCCGCAAGCAGTACCCTCCCTCAATGACCCTAGAAACCTTCCACTCAAAAGGGGAGAGTTGGGTAGGAAGGGGTTAACCATATATATACGTTACCCACACCAAAAGTTAATGCAGGGCACAGGAATGGACACGCACACAGAACCCCATTCAAGTCTTTATGTTAATTGTACTGTTCAGTTACAATTATTTAATACTACTGGCCAATTGGGCTGAAGTCCTACTATAGCCCCTGCTGTTCAACTCAATACCTCATAAACACGTATATTATGCACCCACCTCTGGGTTACTATCCGGGATAATATACTTCACTGTGTTTGACTCATCACCCACGTCTGGGTCTTCACCCTGTATAATACCTCAACAGGCTTTAATTATACGGCCAGAATAATACCTCAAAAGGCTTTATTTATAATGCACCAGGTCTGTAACTTCCCCCCCCCAGGGAAGGGTTAATTGAATGGGAAAATATTAATACACACACATTGTATCACGCTCAAAGAAAAGGAAATAAAACCAAAGTGTGGGCCCACAATTACCAAAACAAAAGCCCTATGCTAATGCCGGCATGTACTGTTTATGGGGTACCCCTATGCACTGTGGTTAGCAAACACCAGCTTCGCCCGTAGGCTGCAACACACTGTGTAATGTACGATAGGATCCTGGGCGCCGAAGCCCTAATGTTTACTCTACCAAAATGGCGGCCGCGCCGCTCCACCACCGTCCTGGTGGCAAGATGGCGTCGAACACTCGCGCCGCAGGTGCTAGCAGGCGGAGCTATAGCAGAGAGGCAGTGCTGGCTGAGCTGGTGCTGGGCGAACTCTGCTGGTGGTAAAGAACTCCCCGTGTCCTGCAGGCAGCCTGGAGCAGGTGTGCTGCTGCTCTCCGGTGCAGACAGCTGTTGACGCCCGGGCAGACTGCTTGGATGTCCCGTACGTCTCTGGCACGCAGACTATACCGTCACTGTAACTAGGTATAACACGAGCAATGCTACTGTGATCCTTAGCCGCACGCTACCTATACCGCTCACTGTAACTAGGTATAACTCGACTCTTAGTGCCTGACTCTGCACTTAATGTTCATAATATCATAACACTGGTACTGCTAGGATATCGTATCCACTAGCCAGTACTTCCTATCACCCGTCACTGTTCCACGGGGCACTCCGGCATAAAGTCAGCAACGGGGCTATCCAGAGCCCCCCCGTTAGACGTGACTTCTCGTTGTCAAGTTCACTGCCGAAGAGAACGACTTCCGCTCGCCTCCTCCCTTTATCATCTCTCAGCTCTCTCCGCCACTCTCTGCCTGCTACTGCCCCCTGCTGGTCCCGCCCGCCAGTCACAAGGGGAGACGCACTGTAAAATATAAATCAATACTGTCATTTATAATCCGTATTCACATGCTCTTTGGACGGGGACGTTTGTGTCATTGTTCGTGTGAATCAATGACACTAGTTAGAATGTCTTTGTGTACAAAAAGGGATATAAACACAGTCAGCAGTTCTGAATAATATACCATATTTTCCAGACTGCTACATTTCCCCCCACTTTGAACTTGCTAAGTCCTCTGCAAGTTAACAACAAAACAACAAAAACAAACGCATGCATGAAAACGGTCCTGAGACCAACAGTTTCACACATCGGTTGACAATTACACATTATGCCAACAGTTTTACACACTCCCTCAGGAGTTGGACACACTCCTGAGCACGTAGTCCTGGCGATACCGAGCGGGTAGCCGACCTCTGGTGCTCCTCTGGGGCCGGGTTCGTTCAACCCCCCCTGCGTCTGATTCGGTGCCATATTCCCTTAGACATACAGGTGCACCACTCGTCTCGTTCCCACACACCTTCGCACATGGTCTTGGAAACACCGAGCGAGTGGCTCACCTCTGTCATTCAGCGGGGCCCGGGTTTGCTTAACCCCCCACCAGTCTAACTCCGTGTCAGATTCCTCCGTCTCTGTTGGCGGGTCCTCGGCCACGGCTTCGCCCTCCGAGGCCTCTGAGGGGCCGCTCACAGCGCCCTCCTCGCCCCCGTCTCCGTCATCTTCGCCGCCCTCGCCGTCCTCGCCTGAGGGGACCAACTCTACCTCTCCTCCCTCGTTCGGCGCTGCTTCAGCTGCTGTTGTAGCGGCGCTGCTGCTACACGCCCTAGGGTGCGGTTCACGAGGGTAAACGAAGGCACCCCCCACGTCGGCTTCGGATGAGCTCCGCGCTCTCATCGGGCTCCTTCGGGAAGCTCTCGTCCGCTCTTCCGGGTCGGAGGCCGGGAAGGGGCAGATCTTGCTCCGATCTCTCTGCACGGTCCTTTCGGGGCCCCCTCTTTCGGGACGAACCGTGAACACTGACGTCCTCTTGACGTTTCCATCGCCGCTCTCGGGGCCCGGCTGGTCGCCGGCCGGCGAGCGTCTGCAGCGGTAGTTGAAGTTGCGGCGGTAGCGGCGCCGACGAGGCCCCTGGTCCGGGCCGTCCTTGCCCCCTTGACCTCCTTCCGACCTGTTCTGTCTCTTGGGTACAGACTCCGGTTCTGACCGCATCGGGATGCGCAGCCGGGCGCCAGCGCTTTCGTCTGGCCGGCCGCAGTGGTATCGAATTCTACGGCACACCCCCACACCTCCCCCTCCAGACCATGGTCTGGCGGTCGCCAGGTCGGGCGACCCGCCTGCTGCTGTGTGGGTGGCGTCCTGTACTGGTGGGAGAGGGACCTCACCGCCCGGTACTTCCGCCCGGCGTGATTCTTCCATCGCGCGGGGGCACTCGCGGCCGATATGACCGGGCTGTTGACAGTTGTAGCAGATCAGTCTCCCATCCTCACTCCGGCGGGGTAGTCTGCGCGGGGTAGAGGGCACGTCTCTCCTCCGTCGGCTTCCGGCGAAGCCTCTCTGGGGTGTGTCTCGCTCCTGTTGAAACGCCTGGAAGAGCTGTTCCATGCGCGCGTCCAACCGCTCTTGGCCGGCGAAGAGCTGTCGGATGGACTCCTGTAGCACGGCTATGTCCAGAGGTGGCTCGTGTCTTTTCACGACGACGCCGCGTATCATGCCCCTGTCGGCACCCCTTGTGGGGGGCAGGACCATCTCCTCTTCGGACCAGTCTATCGCCGCCTGCAGTACCTGAGGAAACGGCCGCGTACCGTCCTCCCTCATGTACTTCCGCATTTCTCTCCTCAGGGCCTCGTCTCTGAGGCCCACCACAAACCGCTCCTGCAGCAGGGCGGTGGCATCGCCGACCAGCGTAGGCGCCCGGCGTCGTAGGCGACGGACCCTCTCCTGCAGGTCATAGGCGAACTGGCGTGTGGTCTCGCCGGCGGCCTGTCTTCGATCGAAGAACTCCCCCAGCCGAATGCTGACCAGGACCTTGTCCCCATAGGTTTCTTTGAGTATCTTGAACAAGGATTCCGTGTCGGGGGCGGTTTCCCCCGTCAGGAAGCGTACCGTCTGCTTCGCCTCGCCTTTGAGGTGTAGCTGTACGACCTCCGCTTGTTCCTCCGCGGGCACTCGACTGGCCCGGAGGTGGGTCCTCATCGCCTGGATCCAGTCCTCCACAGGCAGTTCCCCCATCTCTTGTTCACCTCCAAATTCGCTGCACTTCCGCTCTCGTTGGACGTACACCACCGGGAGGGGCGCTGGAGGGAGCTGTTGGATCCCGGCCGGTGCCACGGCAAGCGGAGCTCGGCGTCCGGCCTGCTCCCGCTGTTCGTGCTGGGTCTTTTCCAGCACCAGCGCCTGTCGGTCCAGGAGGCCCGCGTGTATGTGGGTTCTGTTCGCCAACAGCTCCACCTGTGCGGTCAGTCCCTCCATGCGTTCGGCCTCCTCTTTCTTTACCCCGGCGGCGGCGTCCTCGCCGTCTCGTTGCACCTTTAGGGCCGCCTCAGTGTAGCGCTTCTCTAGGAGTGCCTTGTTGATCAACTCCTTGATCGCTTCGGCTTGCTGCGTCAGTAGTGTCGCCTGAGTCTCACACTGCTCCTGCAGCTGCTCTAACTCCGCCTCCCTCTCCTGCGCCACGTGGGTCTCCCCTTTCTGTATCAAGGTGGCGGCGGCCTGGCCCTCTCGTAGCTCCTGTAGGGCCACCTGAGTGTGGAGGGCCTGGTCAGTCAACTCCTTCATCGCTGCGGCTTGCTGCTTTAGCAGTGCCGCCTGAGTCTGACACTGCTCCTGCAGTTGCTCAAACTTCTCCGCCATCTCTTGCGCGGTGGGGGTCTCCTTCTTTGGCATCGTGGGTCTCTCTACAGGTCTCGGTCAAGGGAGTAAGTTAGGATGTTGATCCTGTTCGTGACGCCAAATGTAGCAGGGTGGATTATCCCTGCTTCGTGGGAACGGTTGCTGGCAGTCAGGAGGTAGCTGGACACAGCAGAACTCTGTCTGGCTGCACCCTCGTCTTTGGGCCTGGGGCGTCAACTGGAGGCTGGTAGTGTGAGTGGATGGGGCCCGGGATTTACCAACCTGGTCTGGTACTCTGGTCTTCCTTCCCTGTCGCAGGGCGGTCAGCAGTACTCCCCAACACGCTCCCACTCCTCCCAGTCGCTCCTTAGACCCTCCCACACCTCGTGACTGAATTGTAATCAAATACTCTGAGTTCCCCCCGCAAGCAGTACCCTCCCTCAATGACCCTAGAAACCTTCCACTGAAAAGGGGAGAGTTGGGTAGGAAGGGGTTAACCATATATATACGTTACCCACACCAAAAGAGTTAATGCAGGGCACAGGAATGGACACGCACACAGAACCCCATTCAAGTCTTTATGTTAATTGTACTGTTCAGTTACAATTATTTAATACTACTGGCCAATTGGGCTGAAGTCCTACTATAGCCCCTGCTGTTCAACTCAATACCTCATAAACACGTATATTATGCACCCACCTCTGGGTTACTATCCGGGATAATATACTTCACTGTGTTTGACTCATCACCCACGTCTGGGTCTTCACCCTGTATAATACCTCAACAGGCTTTAATTATACGGCCAGAATAATACCTCAAAAGGCTTTATTTATAATGCACCAGGTCTGTAACTTCCCCCCCCAGGGAAGGGTTAATTGAATGGGAAAATATTAATACACACACATTGTATCACGCTCAAAGAAAAGGAAATAAAACCAAAGTGTGGGCCCACAATTACCAAAACAAAAGCCCTATGCTAATGCCGGCATGTACTGTTTATGGGGTACCCCTATGCACTGTGGTTAGCAAACACCAGCTTCGCCCGTAGGCTGCAACACACTGTGTAATGTACGATAGGATCCTGGGCGCCGAAGCCCTAATGTTTACTCTACCAAAATGGCGGCCGCGCCGCTCCACCACCGTCCTGGTGGCAAGATGGCGTCGAACACTCGCGCCGCAGGTGCTAGCAGGCGGAGCTATAGCAGAGAGGCAGTGCTGGCTGAGCTGGTGCTGGGCGAACTCTGCTGGTGGTAAAGAACTCCCCGTGTCCTGCAGGCAGCCTGGAGCAGGTGTGCTGCTGCTCTCCGGTGCAGACAGCTGTTGACGCCCGGGCAGACTGCTTGGATGTCCCGTACGTCTCTGGCACGCAGACTATACCGTCACTGTAACTAGGTATAACACGAGCAATGCTACTGTGATCCTTAGCCGCACGCTACCTATACCGCTCACTGTAACTAGGTATAACTCGACTCTTAGTGCCTGACTCTGCACTTAATGTTCATAATATCATAACACTGGTACTGCTAGGATATCGTATCCACTAGCCAGTACTTCCTATCACCCGTCACTGTTCCACGGGGCACTCCGGCATAAAGTCAGCAACGGGGCTATCCAGAGCCCCCCCGTTAGACGTGACTTCTCGTTGTCAAGTTCACTGCCGAAGAGAACGACTTCCGCTCGCCTCCTCCCTTTATCATCTCTCAGCTCTCTCCGCCACTCTCTGCCTGCTACTGCCCCCTGCTGGTCCCGCCCGCCAGTCACAAGGGGAGACGCACTGTAAAATATAAATCAATACTGTCATTTATAATCCGTATTCACATGCTCTTTGGACGGGGACGTTTGTGTCATTGTTCGTGTGAATCAATGACACTAGTTAGAATGTCTTTGTGTACAAAAAGGGATATAAACACAGTCAGCAGTTCTGAATAATATACCATATTTTCCAGACTGCTACACTAGTAAAGCCTTCATCACGAGTCAACGACCAAGTGAAGTGAGCAACCTGCGTCTAAATAGAGCACTTAGAACCGCGTGCGAATAGGATAGTAAAAGTGTCAGAGCTTAGTGAAATAACGTCAAGTTCGACCTAGTTAATGTGAAGTACCGTGCACAGGAGAATCTACACCGGTGAATGCAGAGCCTTTTCCGGCTGGATTATTATTGCTTTGGTACCGTGGCTGCTGGAGCAGAGAACCGTCTACCCCGCTGCTGTGTGGGATCAACCCGTGAGGAGCATCACTCGAGCCCGTCTCTAGGAAGAGGCTGGCTGGCTTTCACCTATGCTGTCGCGCATACTTGGATTATAGCTGCTGCTTTTGTCTGTCGATCGAGGGGAGTATATGTACCGCCTCCCGTAGCTGGAGCTTATTGATTCCTCGTTGATCCAGACTTTTGCTCCCGAACATTCCTCTCCCCTGCTGGCTTACAACCGGAGGGAACCCCCTTAGTATCTCCAGCTGACCTACGAGTGTGCCTTAGATAATTCTTATGCTACAGGTGGTATTAATTATCCCCATCGTAATATGCTCATGGACTTACGCTCTTGACCTATTCATGCACATTCTTCGCCTTACAAGCGCAACTCTAATTCTTAATAAATGTAAGATAATCTTGGTGCTCTTCTAATAAATATTACAAACAGTACTTTCCTTGTTAAGCCGTGTTATTGTGTGGGTGTTCATCTCATATACATGTGTACTGTATGGCCAGTAGTAATGTACATAACTCAGTAGTGGTTTAATGATACCATACTTATTCAATACAGTCAGGGAATTGTACCCCTCAGTTACATAAACGGTACTCTATCCCCCCCCCCTCACAGTGAGCTGTGATGTTCCACAAGGAAGCATACTAGGACCGCTACTCTTCCTAATTTATGCAAATGACATGTCGTCAGCCTGTGACTGCAACTTGTTCCTGTTTGCGGACGACTCAGCCCTGCTGGTCTCTGACAAGAACAAGTTGCAGGTTGAAAAAACCCTCAGCTCGGAACTAGGCAAAATCTGCATATGGCTCGCTGATAACAAACAAAATCATTACACATGGGCAAAACAGAGTCCATTCTCTTCGGTTCAAATAACAAACTCAGCAAGACCGACGGCTTCTCAGTTGCAGTGGGTGACAATATTGTCACAAGGAAAGACGAAATTACCTACCTGGGTTCCATCCTAGAGGCAAATCTTTCCTGTGACAAAATGGCATCCAATGTAATAAAAAAAGTCAACCAACGAACTAGATTCTTGTACCGGATATCCTCTCTGGTAAACAAGAATACCCTGAAGACTCTGGCAGGAGCACTCATACAAGGGTACTACGACTATGCTTGCACCTCATGGTACCAAAGCACCTCAAAGGCGCTTAAAACAAAATTACAAACATCACAAAACAAACTGGTCAGACTACTACTTGACCTCACCCCTGCCCACTTTGACAACCTAGGATGGCTTAGAGTAGACGACAGAGTACAGCAACTTGCAATGGGCCTGGTCTACAAGATACACTATACGACTAAGGTACCCATGTACATGTCAAAATACTTCCCAAAGGTCAGTGAATACCACAACCACTACACCAGAGGAAGCTCAACAAATCATGTTAAACCCAGATTCGGCTCAAACAAGGGACTAAATACGTTTCGCAATTATGCCACATCAATGTGGAACGCCCTACCCAAAGCTGTAAAGGAATGTGAATCCCTACCCACATTCAAAACCGCTCTTAAAGAGCACCTACGGGAGGCTGCAATTCGAAACTGGCCACCGTAAATGCCCAAAACCCCCACCACCTCCTAATAGACAGTCTCCTCCCCACCGCATGTATATATTCCCTCCCCGCCGTATGTATATCTCTCTCCCACCCACCCACCCCCTCCTAATGTACAGTCCCCTCCCCATCATATGTATATACTCTGTCAGGATCTAGGGGTAACAGTACTGTATATTTGAATACCGTTTATGTCACAAATGTATCAGTACGAAATACCTATATGTCCCTATGCCATAAATGTCATGTATGTTGTGTATGTCATAAATGTCTATATGAATTGAAAATGGGGGACCCTGATGTAAACAAGACAAACGTCTTTCTCAGGTCTGCATCCCCTTAACAATTGTGTGTATTGAGCCGTACTGTATTGTACCCATTCTGCAATCTGTTAAATAAAGTTTTCATTCATTCATTCATTCAACAGTTGGCCATATTAACCGCTACCGGGCTGCCCATAGCAGCCTCTTTTCTGTAAATAATATTGATCCTGAAAACAAAAATAATTCTTATTAAGGACTTCCTGAGTCAATGATATTAATGCCTCAGTAGAGGGATGTATCTCTATTCTCTGATCCAAATAATATCTAGATGGACTTACCCCATCAATGTGGGATGCTAGGATATAAACTAGAAACATCCATAGTACACAAAATATCAGTAGCTTCTATACTGCACTCATACAGCTTACTTAGAAAGTCGGTAATGTCCTTTAAATAACCAGGTTGTGCTGCAGCCAGTTCTTTAAGGTGTGAGTCAACAAACTTTGAGGTTCTGTAAGTGACCCGATACCAGCCACAATAGGTCGACCTGGTGGGTTATGAAGATCCTTGTGAATTTTGGGCAAAGTGTAAATAATAGGTCTTACTGGGTTATCATTCACCATGAACTTAAATTCCTTCTCAGAAATCTCACCCTCCTTAAGAAGGCGCTTTAGAACCTCTTTGATCTAAAAAGAGAACCGAACAGTTGGATCTGTGCTTAAAGGAATATACACATCTGTGTCTGCTAATTGTCTATTTATTTCAGCAACATAGGAACTCTTATTCTGCACCACTAAGACAGAGCCTTTATCGGCCTTCCTGTACACCAAATTATCTAACTGCATCAATTCCTTAAATGCTAGTCTCTCTGACTCAAGCAGATTAGGGAATAATCTGGTTTCATTACTTTTCTCACATAGAAGCATAACTTCAACTTTAAACAGAGCTACAAAGGGAAAGCTTTTATATTCACTTTCTGGATTGTTTAGAGCCTAGAGGCCTCAATGAGGAAAATGTTTTGACCTGTTTCATTTGATTATTTCATTTAATTCGATTGTTTATTAATTATTTTTATTTTCACTTATCATTCTTTATATTTATAATTGAAAGATGGCTTATATGGGTCATGAGTGTTTATGTTTATATTTCAGTAGTTTAAGATGTAGGCCTACTCTGTATAATATATATAGATATATCTCTGTGATTTACACGCTTCTTTTTGATTTACATACTTCTGAAAAGGTTGTGCTTGTAAGTGGTATTTTGTACTCTTTTGCAGATCTCTTGTTGGAATGTGTTGTCACTTCCTATGTTGTCACTTCCTGTTTGACTTGTATAAACTTGGGTCACTTACCCTTCATGCTTCATGCAAGCCATTCTGAAGAAATAATGAAAAAAATTTAATAATAATATCTAACCACAACTAACCTTACTGTCATGCACTTGTCCTAATAAACTAACCTACACTGTAAAACGCAACACTTTGATGAACATTGTTACTCAGCTGATAGAGTTGTACCCTTCCTGATGACTTGTCGTACAGAACTTGTAAGTCGCTTTGGATAAAAGCGTCAGCTAAATGACTAAATGTAAATGTAAATGTAAGAAGGTGTGTTCACACCGAAACGTCATATGATATGATTTATTTCAGGCTGCCAATTTGAAAAACCTGGAGTGCGTGCCTGGACATTGTTTCCCTATTTTTATGTGTTATGATGCTCCAACACCAGATTCTGTCCTACCTATGGCATAAATTATGTTCAGATTCAGTGGCCTGCCTGTGCGTTTGAGCCCAGCAGCTTGGCTGGAATCTGTGGGGAAGCCTGTTGAATCCTGATCGTGTTGAATCCTGATCGTGTTGAATCCTGATTGTTGCTTGCTTGGTGGTCATATGAGTAAATGTAACTGTTTGTCCTCGTTTCTTTGGTAATGCCATTGCTTTGGGCTATGCTATGATGTCGATTAGTGATGCAGCATCCTGTCACACTGCGTAATAGTGGTGCATACTTGTTTCAGTCACCATCATGTCTCTGCAATGAATGTATTGTAAGCCTTGTGTTAAAACACTTTATTCCACTTGATAATTTAGTCACTGTGAATGTGGGGTGGTGGTCACGTCGAATGACAATAGCCTAATAGCACTAGTGTCATGATGAGGTTATTCAAAGTCTGTTAAATTGCTTAATTGATATACTGCTAGGCAAATACCAACATTGTAATGTTTTGAGGAACTAAGTGGTTCCACTGCAGGAACCAGGGTTATTTTACCCCCCAAAAAGACCCTGCTCTGGGGGTAGGACTTTTCCAAAGTGCAGGAACTTTGTGGGTGGTGGTTGCAGCGCTGAACATGGTAGAATAATCAGTTTATTTGTTCATTGACCTACTGTATGCATCAAAACATTTGCTCCCAGCAAATATTTTACTTACATCAATATTGTCAGAAGGAGCTTCTATCCCGAGGCCACCAGGATGCTCAATGACAACAACCCATCATCTACACTCACTGCACACATCCACATGTACACACTCACTTTAAACAAACACCCACCTTACCACTCACTTCAACACACTTTATATGTATCTATTATTAAAGAGATTTGCACTACATTCATACCTCATTTGCACCCTACCCTAAGTTTTGTACCTCATCTAATTTCCTCAGTTACTCATTTTTACTCCGTATTGTATATATGTATATTGACTGAACATTCCTTGAACATTCCTTTACTTACTTCTTAATAACTTTTTTTTACTGTATGTAGCACTCTCAGGGGCTCGTACAGAAACAAGCATTTCATCATAAAATATTCTGTATTTTGTTGTGACAAATAATAAACAAACTTGAACTTGAAACTTGTGCCGTCAGAACAGTCCTACGTTTGTATGTTAACTAAGAGAAGGGATATGCATTGCATTTATCTATAAGGCTCTGCTTATGAAACTTCCCTATTATCTCTGCTCGTTGACTGCTTTTAAATACATTTAAGATAAGATATTCCTTTATTGATCCCCTTGGGGAAATTCCGGCATCATAGCACAGCATGGGGGAGGGGAGGTACAGGTATGGGCAGAGTAATAGTAGAAAAGACATAAATATAGGCAATACAATTATAGTAAAGATAAAAAAAATTATAAACAGCGTAAACAATATAAATAACTCTGATTATGGGCGGCTGGGTAGCGCAGCGGACTAAGCGCCTGCCTACCACCACAGAGACACTGGTATCGAATCCAGCCGTCAGCGGTACCTCCGGCTTGGTCGGTCCTCCATACTAACACAATTGGCAGTGTTAGCGGGTTGGAAGCCGGTGGGGTGTGTATCCTGGTTGTTGTAAACAGCGACTCCTACAGGTCGGTTGGGGCGCCTGCTCAGCGAGGAAGGGAACTGGGGGAAGTAGTGTGATCCTCCCACGTGTTACGCTCCCCCAGTGAGAGTCCTCGCTGTCAGGTGAAAAGAAGCGGCTGGTTGACTCCACATGTATCGGCGGAGACAAGTGATAGTATCTATCAACCCTCCCTAGACCGACCAGTGGGGAAAAAATGCGCGCAACTACCAGGAAGGGAATTGGCATAACGACTAAATTGGGATGGGAGAAAAATACAGAAAAAGGGTGAGAAAAAGTAGATACAAAAAATAAGCATAAAGTAAACTGTGTAATCAAAGGTGAAGATGAGGGGGGAGCTCCAGTAGCTCACCACGTACCGCGAGTGCTATTTCAGCGCCGTGGACAACCGTGCTCGTCACGGATCTGGGGCTGAGCGAGTTCGAATCCCGGACTGCAGCCGTGCCTTTCCCAGAGTGTCTTCCCCCCCATCTGAACCCTTTCAGCCTGCTTCTGTCGGTCGAACTTGACCAAGTATAAATGCGATAAACGTATAAAAGAGCCAGGGAAATGGCCAAAGTTTAAAAAAAAAAAAAAAGGTGAAGATGAGGGTCTGTATGCCCTATCGGTTATATTATACCCAACAATAAATATGGTTAATAAAACACTTGAATCTGAATATATACAATGAATAAGTAAAGTAAACAGTATACACTGTTTATGGTATTATATGATATACCATTTATGGTACTAGGTCACAGGACTACCTAGCTTTAGATACACAACGGTTTTAAATAGTATGCCTTGTACAAATGAAATGAACAGAACCTTGAAATTAGAAAATGTCTTTCCTTTAGATTTTAAAATTGTGAATGTTTTTGATGTTACTCGTCACAGGTTGACAGGACATTGATCCCCATTTTACCCTCTTCTCTGCTAAATTATGAACTAATTTAAATGTGCACCTTTATTTTGGTGACGTGCACGGAATAACCCTCTTCTCTGTGACTATTGGTCGGTATTACTATTAGAGCACTATCTCTGGGCAACTCCCCTGGGGCGGCGCACCCGTGGAGGCAGTCGATATAGTACTCTTATTCAATTTAATATGAATTAATATACATTTTGGGCTATGGTTATGTGATTTAAAGGCATGCTGCGGCTTCAACCGTCTATCACTCTGCCCTCAGATCTATTACTGGTGACAGGTATGATAGCCACCACTGTGTCCTTTATGAAAAGGTTGGATGGACTTCTCTGGTTGAAAGGCGCAACTATCATTGGTATTTGTTTATTTTTAAAGCCCTTATTGGTAAACTTCGCTCTTACATCACAACACTGTTGGAATGGAATCTTGGAATCTATTCTACACGTTCAAATGACTGGCTGGTTCTTAGGGTTCCTCCAGTTTGCTCTGAACTACTGTAGGAAGAACTGCTTTTTCCTTTGATTCTTCCAACTCCTGGAATGTCCTCCAACTGACTCTGAAGCTGAAGGTTCTTCCTTCTTTTGCTGCATTTAAAAGTATGATCTCCAACCACCGCGTGTCGACTTGTAACCGTCTTGGCTGATTTCTTTTGGCTGTTTAATCTTATTTATAGTGCCTATGTGTATGGAATTGCTGATGAACTATGTCTTGTTTAGTAAGCCTGTCGTCTCCGTCTTAACACTTTCAGTGCCAAAAACGAGATATTTTTTTGGATCGTTTGATCTTTTTACTTTGATCCCCGGCTCTACAGACTTGCCGGGAGCGATCTGCATCATTTTGGCACATCCCCACACATTAGAACTGCAATGCTGATCGACTATCACCAGGTGGCAGTATCGTCCGTGTCTGAACTGCAATGGCTTGGGGTTGATAGTCAGCCTTACTTTCATTTCTCCTTGGTAGTGGCCCCTCCTCCTGCTGGAACAGAAATTCACATTGCTTGCCTCGAAATTCCGTTGCATAAGCGTATTTGACCATTGAAACGTGTATAGACATATACACTGGTAATCGCGATGGGGATGCGATCACTTGGAATTATTCTTCTTGGAATAGCGTCTGGCTAAGGTAAGGTACATTCAATGTCTATTTTACCGAATCTGAAATGCGTTTTTCTAACGATCACACTTCTGTGTTTCACCGGACGAAAAACATGGTCGGCAAACACAATCACAGCTCTGAGTTAAAACAACCCCCCCCCCCCCCCCCCCCCCCTTGATGATTTTGTGATGGTACATATACATGTCAGATACCTTTGATTTGGGAGTATTTGGGGTTTCATGGGATCAGCCAGAACGGTTTGGGCTTATTGCACATAACGAGTTTTGTCTCGCGATCTATGAAAAAAGACTGGATTCTCTTGGAAATGCGCGATGTTTAGCGTGTGATAAACTACAAACTACAGCCATGGAAACAAACTATTATTCCCATCTTGCACTACAAGTAAGGTTTGCCAAAATGAGCCACACCATGTCTCCACAGCTGCAATACAGAACACACACAGCTTCGCAAACATAGTGAAACGACCGCGGAAACGACTATAAGGCTGGCATTCTAGGGGTAAAGATAAGCAATACGCGTGGCACTCAAAGTGTTAAGAGTTGAAATAAAGGTTTGAAATTCAGTTGGTCCGGTGACAAAACACACTCCTGGTTTTAAAAAGCAAAACAAAGGTTCATGAGCTGCTTCACTGGAGGTTTAAAAAAAACATTTATTGTTATTTTCACGTTAATTGTGTATAAGCATGTACTTCATTCACAAAATAGGAACAGTAAAATTAATCGGACAAGAAAAATATATATGCAGTAATTTTTTTACATTATCAATATATATATATACACACACTGTAAAATAGGACATTATAACAAAAAGGAAATCGAAGGTCGCAATAAGCAAGAGTTCAAATAGGCTACACTGTACATGCACAAGAAAAATGTCCGAATGTGTTCGTCAAAAAAGACAGCACTGAAAAAAATCAGACAAATGATAGGACTCTCCTTCCATTTTCACAGGAGGCACTATGGCTTCAGTTATACGAGTGTGAAAATAAAAAATAAAAGCAGATTGAATTAATTTATCAATTAATTAATAAATTAAAACATGATGCATCTAGTTAATAGAAGAAACATGGCCATGACCATTACCCCCACCCTCCCCCCTTCGATCACCATTTAAACATTATTACATTATTAGGCTCCATGCTTTTGAGCATTAGTCTGATGTATGTACTGTATGTACACCGATGTGTAAAAAATCTCATGGCCACGCGGAGACATTTCTCCCAAGACGATTACAAAAAAACGAACAAAAATACCCAAAATACACGTTAAAACACACACGCTTTAGTCTCAAGGCTAGATCGCAGAGAGAATAATAGGCAAATAGTAAACAAAGCAATAGGTCCAAAGCGTCCGAATCAGGGACTGCATTGGATAGAATCCTTCATATACTGTAGTGTCCTGGAGGTACTTAACGTCCCAGCCTGTCATGAAGGGTGTCCCACAAGGTTCTATTCTAGCCCCCCACACTGTTCTCCATTTACATTAATGATATACCACAATCAGCTGGTGAATCACTCATCCATCTTTATGCAGATGATACAGTACTATACTCTATTGGACCATCCCTGGACTCTGCTCTAGATCGCAAAGCTTCAACCAGATACAGCATGCTTTCTCTGTGCCTAGCCTAGTTTAAAACTCTGGGGGTGGCAGTCATTCCCCTGCTTCTGGCAGATTATCACCTTGGAAGGGTCTGTGCTTCAGTTAGTCTCATCATACAAATACCTTGGTATCTGGTCGGAATTTGCGCTTACATTTCTACTGCATATCTCAACACTTCGGGCAAAGATAAAGTCAAGACTCGGATTTCGCTATAGAAATAAGTCCTCCTTCACCCTCTCAGCTAAGCTTAGTTTGGTTCAGATCACCATCCTCCCTATTCTAGATTTAGATGTGATCTATAGATCAGCACCAAAGGCTGATTGGCTGGATGTACTGTACCATTCAGCCATCGCTACCAATGCCCCCTACAGAACACACCACTGCGACCTCTACTCCTCTAAACTGGATATCACTTAATAATACTCGACCCCCAAAGTCAGCACTACACTGGGCAGCTTGTTGGTCAATATGCCACAGCCTCAGACTGGAACAAGCTGCAAAAGACCTAGAGACTGGACAACCTTGTATCAGTGCCTGATCGTGGACATTTTCCCAGACTCATGACTACTGTGTCTCATTTATCTCCAATGTTTCTGCCTGCTTGCCCATTGTATATGTGGGCCTATATATATATTATATTTGTTTCGTCTCATCTAAAGCCGGCTCTTAGCTTTGAAGGATGTCCAGTGTGTCATCTTTGAATGAAGTAACCACAGCTCACCACATTGGTGTCAGCGGTGAGATGGAGAGGAAGATGACCACTGAACCTAAAAGACACAGAAGAGTTCCTGGAGGACCTGCAGATGGAGTGGTGCCATGAGAAGACCGAACATCACGCCTCTCCTGCTGCCCAGAAAGAGGACGTCCGAGGCAGGGGAGTGCCAACTCCAGGGGTGTGGCTAGGGACTGAGCCTGGCTCTCCCTGATGGCACCAGTTTCCCCCGGCTCCTGAACCCTGGGTGGGCGGTGGAAGGCAATGCTAGCCTTCGCCGCCGCTCTGGGGGCTCGGAGCATGAGAGCAACGGCATTGTTGTTAGCCCCCGTCGCTCAGCCAGTGGCAGCGGTGAAGCCCAGCCAGGGCAGAACTGCCACAGGGTAGCAGAACGCTGAGAGAGATGACGTTAGCGGCCTGGCACAGAGAACACAGGGAGTCACAAGGACAGTCATGGTCTTAACCAACCAGGCAGAATGTTTGTGAACAGCCATCCGCTCCTGGAGGTCATCCGGCAATGCATGGTGGACACGACCCACCAAGGGGTTCGACCCTGCGATGTCCCCCGGAAGCTGTGGCTGTGTCGGCAAGATCCCAGGACGCTACTATGAAAAGGCAGAATCGAGCCTGGTGTGATCGGGGGCTCCAAGCCCAAGGTGGCCACCCCTAAAGAGGTGGAGAAGATAGCAGAAAGAGATGGAACAGACATAGCAGAGATAGAACAGTGAGACAGAACAGAGAGAGATAGAACAGATAGTGGAGAGAGATAGAACAGAGATATCAGAAAGAGCCTACAACACCTAAGACTTTAGTGTGCGTCTACTGCCCGACGCGCACAAAAGCTGCGTCTCCCGAGCTCAGCAGCCCCGGGTTGGGGACAAGTCAGGTGCTGGAGAAGGTGTTCCATGTGGTCTACAGAGTCCCGGTGTCTGGCAGGCAACGTGCCGTGGTACTGCACCGGGACCGGCAGGCACCCTTACCGACCCCCTTGCCAAGCGCCATGACAAGTCTGTGGGGGATGAAGACTAGCAGCACCATGACAGCTGCACCTTCCCACTTGGGGAGTGACCCCCTGAGAACTCCATGCAGAAGATAACCGGCCCATAGACTCATGGGTTGCCAGGGACTGCTGACCCCTTGCAGGTGGGGGCTATGCAGCGTCCCGGAGGTGGTCCATTGCTATACCTCCCAGCATGTTAACCTTTTCTGTTATTTATGTACAGTTTGCCTGGTAGGGGTATCTAACCCCAGATAATTGCTTCAAGATAATTGTGAGTATTTGCTTTAGTTTGAGAATGTACTGTGTATTTGCTTTAGTTTGAGAATGTACTATGTGTATTTGCTTTATTTTGAGAATGTACTGTGTATTTGCTTTAGTTTGAGAATGTACTATGTGTATTTGCTTTAGTTTGAGAATGCACTAGTTTGCATTAGTTGATAGCGTTAGTAGTGTTCAAACTGTTCATGGTCAAAGAAATGACCCGCCTACCGTTTTGCAGTTAACCTTGAGTTGCCTACTGGTTCCAACAGCAATTAAAGCCGGCTGTCAGTTACACTGAAGCGGTGTACAGCATGTCATCTTTGAGTTAAGTATCACAGCTTGTCACAAGGCCTTTTCTTCACCAAACGTGTTACATGTGTATTAGTGTGCTGCTTGAGGTTGGACTTTTCCACACAATCTGAACACAATCCAACCAGGAAATAATGAGTCATCGATGACTTGGGTTATTCTTCTTCAGTAACCGATATCCTCTCAGCTTCACTAATGTACAAGGTTGTAAATAAACACGGTTGCGGGTCAAAACATCGACAGAAACAAGTGGTACGGAAAGGCCGGCCCCTTGACGATCCGCGTGTCACTGCGCAAAGTACTCCTCACAGTCCCGTCTGCAGTACATTCAGTACGATAGGAAAGACAACTACAAACACGCCACCATTGACTCACTCTACACCACTGACACAGCAACCTGTAAACCTGGGACACAACCGGGGCCTGGCAGCGTCTCGTCAGACGACTCCCTCAGAGACACGCAGGGATGTGAAGTATGACCGATTGACCAAACGAGGACATTCGTTTTAGGCTTTGATCAGGATCACTGCATCTTAACAAGAAGGAGGAATGAACAAGCTCATTCAGAATACACACAGGTCTTTTGTAGCTTTAACAAAACCACTTCACAGACGCTCTCATGTCGGGCAACGCGGTGGAGTCATTCCTCCGATGCATGGAGCGGTTCTGCCTGCAACCCTTTCAGGTGACAGTACACCTCACACCACTGAATCCTTCTTCCACTAAATTCTGAAAACATTCAAAAAACAAAAGAACATACTTGAACACCTGAAAGTGTTAAAAGGATTCCGTCAGGCCCCTTTGTGTCCCTGACACATCTCAATCACAGATGCTCAACACTGACAACATAACACCACAAGGCTTTACACAAGATAGGGCTCCTTTAGGGTCAACACTGATAATCCATATACATAGTGATCTGGTGCAGACCGCGAGTAGAGGCAGCGTTGTCTGCCACCTCTGAATGCTGTCCAGATGGTCTGGGATCAGTTCACTTAACAGTTAAATCAACTGAAGACATTCATTTAATCTGCAATTCACAGATTAATGAATTGAGCTTCTGTTCTCGATCATTTCCCAGATAGAATTCTGGAGGAAATGTATAAAACAACAAATCACAACTCAAAAGAACTAAGTTTTAAATGTAATAGTTTTCAATTATTTTGAGTTAAACCACACGTCTTCAGTTGACGGGGATAACCGTGAACTCAACCATACAGCCGATACTGTGTAGGACTGTAGGTACACCGTTCATCTGAACGAGAGCAGACAAACAGCACCGCCTGCTGGCCATCGCCGGCCACTGCAAGTAAGTCCTCCCGACCACAACAACAGGTGAGGGGGGGCCCACAGGTAATACTTTACAAAACAGCGTTGCAATGACGAGCGAATATCATTTGGTTTTCGATAACATCGGCCAATGAGGTGAGAGCGGGGGAGGGGGGAATACAAAACGTAAAGCTTGCGTGTTGTAAACACTTCCGGTTCAGAGGTCAGAGCTACTGATGGATCAGCCCTTTGTTTTGGCAATGAGAAGAGGTGGCCTGGTTAAAGGGTGAAGCACTGGGCTGCACAAAAACAGGACTGAAGCGGTTGTGGACCGACTTGTTAAAAAAACAATCGTTAATCAATAAACGGCATAATAATCAAAATAATAAGAACTTAGTATTAAAAAAGGACACTGCACATTGCACCGTTTGAGATGCTTCTCCAGGTGAAAGGGCCAAAATATAGAAGCAGCTAAATCAGCAGCATGTAAACCACGCTTACTAAACACATAAAGCTGATTATTTTACTTTGTCACGTTCCAGAAATCACCTGCTGCCTCACCTCCAACACACACGCGTGCACGACAGACACACGTGCACACACACACACACACACTTATACATGCACATAAACGCACACTACTGCACTTAATTATACACACACACTTTTGCTCTCATAGATGACTTGGTAATTCTACTGTACTGGTCGTCGTCGGGATCATTTTTGGACACTGGGTACAAAAGCAGCACATTGTTTGATGGGACATTGATGCTTAATCTAGAAAGTGCAAATGCGCCATCTTGTGCTCCGATAATCCAAAACACCATCCAAAACCCAGCTTTAGGCACACACACACACACTCACAGACACACACACTCACTCACAGACACACACACTCACTCAGACACACACACTCACTCACAGACACACACACTCACTCACAGACACACACACTCACTCACAGACACCCCCCCCCCACCCCCACCACCACACCAATGGTTCGGTCCAGCATGTCATTTCAGTAGGGTCTTCTGTGGTACGGTGCAGGTTTTGGGTGGCAATATCCATCTCTACGGTGTGTTCCGTACACACTGCAACGCAAGTTGGTTTAGAAAAAGAAAAAAGAAAAGAAGTGATCCACATGGACTGGTCCGTCTGGGTGGAATCTGCTTGCTTCTGCCGTTATAAAAACACAAGGTGAAAAAATCTGTACAAAACCGTCCTGTTCCAGTCACCCCCGCACCCCCTGGCCCCGCCCCCCAGTCATCTTTTGGCAGCGAGCGAAGCGAGGATCAAACCATTCCTACCAGAATCAGGTTAACAGTCCGAGATGAACACTCAAAACTTGTGACGTCTCACAAAAATTTTTAAAAGGACCATACCAGTCTAATTTGGACAGATCTATCTTCAACAAATGTTGTGTACTACATACAAGTATATACGTTAGTAGGTCTCGTTAGTAGGCCGTTCGTGTCGAAACGATGTTGCTAGGAATTGGTTTTGAAAATCACTACACTTTTTTTATCTAAAATCACTATTATACTAATTACAAGCCATTAAAAGCCACCTCTACTTACAGAGTCCTGTGGTCGGGGTTCTAGACGGGGACAGAGTGAACTGGGAGGAGAATGTATCCGCTCTCTTTTTGGTATTTGTGTACGGCTACCACAGGTTTGATTGAGATTATTCCTTCATTACGGCTTCTCTCCAACTTCCTGTTTACAACATGGTTTAACGTTCAGCCAATCGTTGACCTCAGTTATACTCCGGTTCTGCCCTTCGTCAATCCAACAGACCCAAGGGAGTCGTTGAGCTTGAGTTTGACTAGAATAGTTCCTTACAAGTGCTGCGTTTCAAACTAAACTTTCAGCTTGAAGAGGGCTTTTAAATGAAGCAGTGAGTTTTAGCTAACGTCGACACAGTTCCAGGTACATTCTGTAACGTTTATTGCATTATGGAAAAAACAAACAAACACGGTATCTAAAAAATAAAGCAATTTTGGGAAAAGTGGCGAGGTCGAGGTTTATGTAAACTATGTGGCCAATGATGACAGTGACATGTGGTAATACTGGTATGGTCCTTTAAGGCTGTGATCACATTTACTAATTTTTACTCACTGTACTTAGATTGCACCTAGGCTGTACTTTAGATTGTATATATTATTGTATATTCCTCTTTACTTACTTTTTACTTACTTTTTTTTAACTGTATGAAGCACTCTCAGGGGCTCATACAGAACCAAGCATTTCAGTACGTGTATTTTATTGTGATAATTAATAAACAAACTTGAACATTGGACGCCTTTTTGAACGCACCTGTGACTTATTTTCCTCTATTTCTTGTATATTTTTCGCGACAGCCGCACCTCCCCTCCGAACTAAGTGATGCTTTTTCAGGCACTCAAGTTGAAAAAGGTTCAACTTTAACTGTGGAGCGCACCGACGTCACAGTCACCTTCTTGTGTCGACGGACCAATCGAATCAACCGAGGGGAGGGATTACAATACTGAGGTATCCGAAGAGAAAGAGACAGCGGTCGATATTGAAAACGTATCGATGGTAGCCAACATTAGCTAGCAATAAATGCTAATTTGTGTAACCTATGTAACGTTAGCTGAGGTAGCAACGGTAATCAGTGGTATCGCTTGTTGCGGCCTGTGCACTTTAGATTGTACACCACTGTGCCTCGTGTTTTGAGTGCAAGAAAAAAGCGTCCATTGTGATCACAGCCTAAGTGAGGAAAAATTTATGAAAAAAAAGAGAAAAGAAAAACCTACGTTTTTTAAAATCTGATTGAAAACCATGATTTAAAAGTGTGTGAGTCTAATAAAAATGTGTGTACATGTAAGAGCGAACAGGTGTGTGATTCTTCTCTTTTTTTTGCTAATGCCGTCGTCAATGTATAAATGCTTAGTGACTGGTGCAAAGGAATGCGTTTCCATGGTTACACTGAATGGGTCCGTGAGGATGGAGATGCGCTGGGAGACGGTTTCCATGGTGACGAACTAAAGTGTGGTGTTGCTTAAGGCATCATATTAGATGGCAGAGCAGGTCTCCTGTGGCCGAGGAGAGGAGGGAGAGGGAGAGAGAGAGAGAGAGAGAGAGAGAGAGAGAGAGAGAGAGAGAGAGATAGAGACAGAGAGAGGGGGGGGGAGGACAAAGTAAAGATGATTGGTGAGATTACACTAATTTAAAATGTTCTTCCCAAGAAAAAGAGTTAAACAAATCTTGTAGCTGAGCATTATAACACAGCTAGACGCAAACCAGAGGCCATGACTCTGCAGTGCACATACATAATGTGAAACTGAATGTGAGCAAACCAGTCAAAAAAATAAACAAAGAGTCTATACGGACAGGAAATTACTCACCTGGTTATGACTCGCTCTCCATGGAGATTGTGATGGTTTCACTTTCAGCTGTGGAGACAGAAGGTCAGAGGTCACATGAAACCAGAAGCACAAACGCAAGGAAACTATAAAAAAGAGGAAGGGTCACAGCGTCAGAATATCAGGGTTCTATGCTCCGCTTGATGCCAGTTCTATTGGAAGCCTTTTTTATTTTTTTATTTATTCTAAATATACCAGCTATCTGAGGAAATATACACCAACCGTAGCTAGTTAACAAAGCAACAAATTGCAGATGATTTTTTATTTTTTTTTAATTCTCCTTTTCTCCGCCTGATTTTTCTATGCTTTTCTCCCCATCCCAATTTAGTCGTTATGCCAATTCCCCCCCCTCCCCTACCTGGTCATTGTGCGCATGGGAACCCTGAAATCTACCACATGCTTCCTCCGACACATGCGGAGACAGCCAGCGGCTCTCTTTTCACCTGGCAGCGAGGACTCTCATTGGTGAAGTGTAACGCGTGGGAGGTCACGCTGCCTTCACCACTTCCTGCCTTTCGCTGAGCAGGCGCCCAGACCTGACCTGTAGGCTGTCCACAACGCCAGATTACCACCCACGACTTCCCTCCCGCTAACTCAGCCAAACGAGTTAGTATGACGATCGGCCCAAGCCGCAGGCAATGCTGACTCCGGGAGTCGAGACCGCAGCCTCTTGCATTGGTGACGAGCACAATCTCCGCTACGCCACCCGACCGCCCTAAATTGCAGATGATTCTGACATTGGAGGTAATAACCAGTTTAAATGACAGGTCATAAACGAGGAGATGGCTGATCCCATTCAACTCAATGTCGGCCAAACTGAAAGTTTCCACACTTGGCATTTGGCGTTCACATGCTACATGGTGATGTGATGACCCTTCCTTCTTTTTATAGTTTCCTTGCACAAACAGGATGTTACCCCGGGTTCACTCATCTGGACCATGACATCGTTCCTGGTCAAAAACATTTATTGCATTTAAATTGAAAAAGTTAATGACTGAATGCAGCCCAATGATAATTGACTGATCTCAAGCCCCACCTTCTTTTCTTGATCCTCCAATCACAACCATTGCTTCCCTCGGGACAAACGGTTATGATTGGAGGATCAAGAAAAGAGGTCGGGGCTTGAGATCGATCAGTTGCACTCTGGCAAACATTTTTCATCATCTCTTTGTATTCCTTTTTATCCATTTCACATAAAGGACTTTGAATCGCTTCCGTATATGAAACGTGTTATATAAATAAATTTGCCTTGCGTTGACAAGCATGTTATAATCTTAAAAATTAGCGAGCGCAGGGCAGCTGCACACGGAAGCAGAGTTGTTCTTTACAGTGTAGCAAACTTTCACCCAGTTTGAAAACCAATCAGGTGGCAGTCACATGACGTAGCAAATTAAAACTATTGGTCAGAAGTCATTGTTTAAGTGGAGTTTCAGTAAATCAATATGAATGAATGATCATTGCATTTATATAGCTCTTTTCTAGACACTCAAAGCACTTTACTATGTAGGGTGGACATTGCCTCCTTCACCACCACGCCCTCCCCCTTACAACAAGCTCCCAGTTAAGTACATGTTTTTTTGTTTCATTTTAGTTTTTAATAAAAAACGTTGGCACTTACTTAAATGAGAAATGTATTCCATACAGTATTACTCCCCCTTACCCAGATCTATCCAAATAGCTCTGTGTGATTCACCTAGTTTTGGCTGCCATTCATTCAAAATAAAAACATTAGAAAAACTCAAAAGCAATGTCTCTTTCCAGACATCATGACCCGGTTACACAAGATAATACACAGACCTTGTTGTGAGAAATGGATGAGCTCATTTCTACTGAAGTACATCCACATTCATTATTAGGGGGGGGGGGGGGGGGGGGTGCAGCAGATATCTCCAAAACTAGCCCAATCACACCGAAACTATCTGGATGGATGGATGAGGGTGGAAATATGGTAAATGGTGCATTTATATAGCAGCTTTTATCCAAAGCGCTTCACAACTTATGTCTCACATTCACTCACACACCGACGGTGGAGGCGACCACGCAAGGTGCCGACCTGCTCATCGGGAGCAATTAGGGGTTAAGTGTCTTGCTCAAGGACACATCGAACCGGGAACCTCCGGATTGCCAGACGACTGCTCTACCTCCCGAGCCACAGTCGCCCCTAAATATATATATGTTTTTTATTTTGGGTGAACTGGCCCTTTAAGCAAACGTGGCAGAGTGCTGCTGCCTCACAGCAAGAAGGTCCATGTTCTCCCTGTGTTCGCGTGGGTTTCCTCTGGGTACTCCAGTTTCCTCCCACACCATGAAGACATGCATGGTAGGCAGGGACTACAGATAGAAACTAGCTAATTAGCTAAAATCTGGCACATTTACATTGATGTGGAAACTGAAGATGTTCATTAATGTGCAGTCCCTGGGTAAAAAATAAATAAACAAACAACCAAACAACCAAACAAACAGCCCACCTGATTTCAGGGTGTTGTTCTCCAGATGGTCTGCTGTGTTGTTGGCCTGCTGGTTGCTGCTGAGGAGATGGTTCTGAGACTCGCTGAGTGGGCTGACTGGGACGTCCACAGCGCTGGAGACAAGAACAAGCACACGTTCTGAGCAGGAACAGACCTGGGCCCTGTTCCCCGTACCTGGCTAACTGAGTTAGCCGGATAATTTTCAGCATAGCTTGACTTAAGCCAGACCTTTCCGTTCCCCGACGCTCGATTGTCTAAATCACTATGACAACAGATCAAAAAGTTTGAACCTGGTCGAGGGCAGAGTTTAGTTCAGTTAGCTGGATAAACCATGGCCACACCCTCGCAAAGAAATGCCAGCTCGCTTCCTGAAATTATTCTCAGTCTAGATCCCATTATACCATTCTGAATTATGTTTTTGTGCTTCGTTTTTCTAGAGGGGGCTTTTGAAATGTAAAATAATAGACCTAAAATGCTGATACTAAATTGACTTTGTCCTAAATAATGCACGTTATATATATGGCGCTCGCGAGGTGCGATATACACATTATGTGGTTATTTTAATAACGCGCAGCATTGCAAATGTGAATCCCGCGGGATGTTTTTAATGAATGAAACCTATCGCTCGTTTGGCTCTGATTCCTTTCATATTCTCCGCTGTGGATGTTTAACGGAGCGCCTGGATTTTGTTTCATTCAAGCATAAATTGAAGTCTTCATGCGTGGATTGTGGATATGAATTACGACGAATCAGAATATGTGGATTGTTGAATTGTCACCGTCACTCACACGTTATTGTGATATTGTAACTGGGATTAAAATGTTTGAGGAGATGCGCTGTTTGATGGATTTGATGACGTGGACGTGACTTGAGAAAATTAATGAGCAATTGCAAGCCTTTGACGTTTTGATGAATGCATTTGAGAAAATGCATTTATCTGTTCAAGCACTGTTAGTGTTATCTGATGATGAACAAGGTGATTAACATGACTGGTGTCACTGGTATAAACCAAAGGTTAATCAATTCAATGCATGTATGGATGATGTCCGAAACAGATTAAAACCTGATTAATAGTGAAACTGTATATAGCCTCCCTCCAAGCCTCTCTGACACGTTATTTCGGGGGTCGAGCCTTGAAAACTTTGGGAACCATGTATTTATATATAAAGTACATGATACCTAAGCCGAGCGCATACAGTACAGATATCCTCATAAGTATCTATTAATTCATATCAATTAGATACTCTTTGGGCTTGTTTGTATCTACTTATTCTGAACGAGTTTAACTTTCGCTAGCAAGATCTCATTCCATTATTCATTCCATTAAGCCTACTGCCAGCAGGCACATTTAAAGAAATATAATCTGATTGATTGGGGTAATGAGGGATTTAACATTAGCCTATAGATTATGCATTTAACTTGTCGGCGAGGCTATTGAGCCGTACTGTATTGTACCCATTCTGCAATCTTTTAATAAAGTTTTAAATCAATCAATCAATCAATGCCGTTAGAAAATCAGGATTTCTGCGATCGACACCTGCTGTCTCTTCAGGTGAGGCGGCCGCGCGCGAGACTGAATCAGCGTTCGAGGAACAGGGAAAGCCCGGATTCAAACATCGGGTTAATTGAATCTGGATAATGGGACTTTTGATCGACTTAGTTGAACCAGGTACGGGGAATAGGGCCCTGGAGCCCATGACTGGCAGACTAATACTGGGCTAGATCCCAGAATTACCCCGATATCAAAATCGGATACCAAGAGAGCCTTACGTAACACAACTGTGGCCACTGGCCTTTTCAGTCTAGTGTTGTCACGATACCAACATTTTGACATCGATATCGACGCCAACCTAAATATCACGATAACTGTTCGAAAACTATACCATGGCAAAAGCCTAAAACATCAGGAAATGTAATGGAATTTAATATTAGATGACAGAACATGAAACGTTCCTTATGAAATGATCTTTTCATTACTAAAATAACAAAGAAGGAATTTGACGGTATTAAACTTAACACTTAAATAATACAGGAATCAGGACGGTTTCCGGTCACGCATCCACTCAACTCATAGAAGATACGGCATCAGGCTATTATTCTAAAAGTATCTATATTGGTGAAATTTAGTATTGGACCATTTTTAAAAGCCAGGTATCGCAATACTTTTTTAGTATCCGTGTATCGTGCAACCCTAATACAGTCAGTCCATAAATATTTGGACATCAACACAATTGTCATAATTATGGCTCTATACACAACCACAATTTAAGTGCAAACTATCAAGCTTTAATTTGAGGGTATTTACATACAAATCAGGTGAACAGTGTAGGAATTACAACAGTTTTTACATGCGTCACCACAAGTAATTGGACAAACTAACAATCATAAATAAAATGTCACTTTTAATACTAGACTGCAAATCCTTTGCAGTCGATGACAGCCTGAAGTCTGGAACTCATAGACGTCACCAGATGCTGGGTTTCGTCCCTGGTGATGCTCTGCCAGGCCTCTACGGTCTTCAGTTCCTGCTTGTTCTTGGGGCATTTTCCCTTCCGTTTTGTTTTCAGCAAGTGAAATGCCACACCAATTAACTCTAGACGCTGCTCCTTTTTTTTTGTATCCACTTTTTCTCCTCCTGTTTTTCTGTGTTTTTTCTCCCATCCCAATTTAGTCGTCATGCCAATCCCCCCCCTTCCTGGTCGTTGCTCGCATGTGCCCCCCACTGGTCGGTCTAGGGAGGGTTGATACTATCACATGTCCCTCCATACATGCGGAGTCAGCCAGCCACTCCTTTTCACCTGCCAGCGCGAACTCTCATTGGTGGGAGGCTCACACTACCCTCACCATCTCCCTTCCTTGCTGTGCAGGCGCCCTGACCGACCTGTAAGAGTCGCTGTTTACAACGACCAGATTACCACCCACCGGCTTCCCTCCCGCTGACTCTGCCAATTGAGCCTGTATGACGGCCGGCCAAGCCGGAGGCAACGCTGACAGCCGGATTCGATACCAGTGTCTCTTGCGTTGGTGACGAGCGCTTAGTCCGCTGCGCCACCCAGCCGCACACCTTTTAGCTGCTCCTTGTAAATGAAATAATGAGGGAATAACACACACCTGGCTGAGCAGCAAATTGTTCATTTACTTTTTGGAGGCACATATAGAAACTGTTGTAATTCCTACACCGTTCACCTGGTTAGGATGTAAATAATGAAACCGTTCACCTGGTTAGGATGTAAATAATGACTTTTTCTTCAATTCTTTTTTTATTTCAAGTCCATTGTGGTGGTTGTCAGAGACAAAATTATGAACATTTTGTCGATGTCCAAATATTTATGGACCCGACTGTATGATGAAAAAAAAATCCAGATTACGTCTCGATCATCAGTGACCCTGAAACAACGGCCCGATTCTTTTTTTTTGGGCAGATCAGATTTGGTACTTGGGTTGATACTCAAAATGTTTATTAATGTTATATATAAATGAGTACTACTGAGTGTAGTGCTAATCAGATGTATGTACAGAGTTATAGTATTAATATGTACAGTGATACAGGTATAAAGACACTATGGTAGTAAGTCATGCTGGCCAGCAGCGATAGTTGATATACTGTAAAATATTTGCAGAATGTTTAGCTTATTGATTGATGATTGATCGATTACCTTTTATTGGGCTCTGGTTGCAGAGTGACGTTGGCCTGCTCTGGGTCAGCGGTGACCAATCGTGTGAGGAAGGTCAGCCCATCTCCCTGGCTGTGAGGAGGACAGGGTAAAGACAGGGTAAAGACAGGGGAAAGACAGGGGAAAGACAGGGGAAAGACAGGGGAAAGACAGGGGAAAGACAGGGGAAAGACAGGGGAAAGACAGGGGAAAGACAGGGGAAAGACAGGAGAAAGACAGGAGAAAGACAGGGGAAAGACAGGGGAAAGACAGGGGAAAGACAGGAGAAAGACAGGTGAAAGACGGGAAAGACAGGGGAAAGACAGGGGAAAGACAGGGGAAAGACAGGAAAGACAGGAGAAAGACAGGGGAAAGACAGGGGAAAGACAGGAAAGACAGGAGAAAGACAGGAAAGACAGGAGAAAGACAGGTGAAAGACGGGAGAAAGACGGGAAAGACAGGGGAAAGACAGGGGAAAGACAGGTGAAAGACAGGTGAAAGACGGGAAAGACAGGGGAAAGACAGGGGAAAGACAGGGGAAAGACAGGAGAAAGACAGGGTTGGGACACAGTGGTTGTTCTCACATGGCCAGACTGTTCTAACATGGTGGCAGTGGTCTAAACCTACAGCAGGCGGCCAAGCACTGGATTTATAAAGACAAAGACAAATCAATTTGTTTTTCCATGTTTACCTTGCAATGAAAAATATAATAAATACGGCAACATTTATAATTGATTTTAAGGTCCTCCTCTTTATATACAAAGCACATGGAACAGGACCAAGCTAATTTGCCAATTGTCTTGTCAACTAAATGCCCCGAAGAACAATACGATCATCTACTGCTGGTTTATTGAAGGTTGCCAGCAACAGCCAAAAGAAAATCCGCATTGCAGCCTTTTCTAATTATGCACCAAAGCTATGGAACACTTTAACTATGGACATAAGGGAGGCTAGCTCACTAAATATTTTCAAAAGTAAGCTAAAAACGTACCTCTTCACCTTAGACTTTTAATACACTCCGCCACTTACTGTAGACTTATTACATCCACATTATGTTTATCGTACTGTAGATGAGCCATTTTATTGCACTGCGCTATTGCACTATTTTATGGTAATTCTAAGTCTATTTTTATGATTATTGCACTGTAAATTAGCTATTTTATTGCACTGCTTTTAATCTGTCTATATGTATGCCAATATTATGCTCATTTTATGCCTATGTCTAGATTCCTGCTGTGAAGCACTTTGGGCTGCAATTCTCACATGAAAGGTGCTATACAAATAAAGTAAATTTTTTATTATTATCTGTGGCATGCAAGAATATATATATATTTTATATTTCTGTTAAACTAGCCATATATTGGCATCTTGAACACAACCGGATAATGCTTCGCATAAGAGGCAGACTGTCTATATGCTTTTAACTTTTAATTAGAGGCAGACTGTGATGTCTAATATTCTTTTAACTTTTCATTAGAGGCAGACTGTCTAATATTCTTTTCATAAGAGACAGTGTTGGAGCCAGATTCAGTCCTTAATATTTATTTATTTATTTAGTTAAAAATATGAAGCAATATTGTTTGGAAAATGATTTGAAATGAACTTGATTGATAACATCTTTTATTTGTTATGACTTGGATGTGTGTTGCTTCAACAACGTGGAGGCGTGTCTGGTCCAGCCCATTTTGAACCGGTGATTACAGCACCCTGGTGTGTGAACTCATTTTATGAATGGACTGGCGCGCTAGTAAAAAACATGACACTGGAATGTAAGGCATGCAGCCCAGACGGGTTTTGACCGCCGCAAGCGCTATGGATTTGGAACTTTAAAAATTGGAAACAGGACACCATGCAACGGGAATAAGCCAGCACACCTCCACGTCATCCGGTAGGAACCCATTCACGCTAAACAAAGCTTCAAGTAAATGACAATAAATACTCTTTTCTATAAACCAAACAATTCATCTCATCTGTTTTCTTACGGAAAAGCGCATGCGCGCGTCAACCAAGGCTGTGGATCTCACAGGCAGACTGTCCAATATGCTTTTAACTTTTCACAAGAGGCAGACTGTCTACTATGCTTTCAGCTCTTCATAAGAGGCACCAAGCCTATACTTGTAGAGAATCCTGAATTAGAAACATTACTGTGTTTATGTTAATAAGCAGCAGCACAATTCAAACATCTCTCTAGTAGGATAATGAAGGGAGGGTTTATGACAAAAACTGGATAGATGAGCTACAGCAGCTTAACACTTTCAGTGCCAGCAGGGGCCGCACGATTTAGTGCTTGAGTGCCACCACCCACTTCAATGATAGCATTAAAACGCCTAATCTATGTTTTAAATAATTTTATGTGTCGAATCTGCCCGTCGCTTATCAATGACTTGTTTGCAGTCAACATTGTCGAAACGGATTTTTTTTTATCGGTTCATTTTCGTTTTATAGCATTTTACGCTGTTCTGAGGGTCCACAATGAATCCAATCGGCTCGGGTTACATGCCTGAGAAGTAAAATGTGGAATCCGGATTTTTCCTTTCTCATCCATTTTCATTGAGTCCATTCCAAAAGGGTGCATTACCATCTGGGAGACGATAGGGGGCGGTTTTTTCACATCTGAGCTCCTACAGGGGCTGCTGTACCAACGGGAGACTCGT